>NW_025533245.1:0-69249 GCF_020631705.1 Daphnia magna | reverse complement strand
ACACATGTACTGTTTGGTATAACAGTGTATTCACATTGAATACAAGTATATTTGATGCTGTTTACATATAGAACTAAAAACTCATGGTATAACAGTGTATTCACATTGAATACAAGTATATTCCATGCAGTTTACATATAGAAGTAAAAATTCATGGTATAACAGTGTATTCACATTGAATACAAGTATATTCCATGCAGTTTACATATAGAAGTAAAAAACTCATGGTATAACAGTGTATTCACATTGAATACAAGTATATTTGATGCTGTTTACATATAGAACTAAAAACTCATGGTATAACAGTGTATTCACATTGAATACAAGTATATTCCATGCAGTTTACATATAGAAGTAAAAACTCATGGTATAACAGTGTATTCACATTGAATACAAGTATATTTGATGCTGTTTACATATAGAACTAAAAACTCATGGTATAACAGTGTATTCACATTGAATACAAGTATATTTGATGCTGTTTACATATAGAACTAAAAACTCATGGAATAACAGTGTATTCACATTGAATACAAGTATATTCCATGCAGTTTACATATAGAAGTAAAAACTCATGGTATAACAGTGTATTCACATTGAATACAAGTATATTCCATGCAGTTTACATATAGAAGTAAAAACTCATGGTATAACAGTGTATTCACATTGAATACAAGTATATTTGATGCTGTTTACATATAGAACTAAAAACTCATGGTATAACAGTGTATTCACATTGAATACAAGTATATTCCATGCAGTTTACATATAGAAGTAAAAACTCATGGTATAACAGTGTATTCACATTGAATACAAGTATATTCCATGCAGTTTACATATAGAAGTAAAAACTCATGGTATAACAGTGTATTCACATTGAATACAAGTATATTCCATGCAGTTTACATATAGAAGTAAAAACTCATGGTATAACAGTGTATTCACATTGAATACAAGTATATTTGATGCTGTTTACATATAGAACTAAAAACTCATGGTATAACAGTGTATTCACATTGAATACAAGTATATTTGATGCAGTTTACATATAGAAGTAAAAATTCATGGTATAACAGTGTATTCACATTGAATACAAGTATATTCCATGCAGTTTACATATAGAAGTAAAAACTCATGGTATAACAGTGTATTCACATTGAATACAAGTATATTTGATGCTGTTTACATATAGAACTAAAAACTCATGGTATAACAGTGTATTCACATTGAATACAAGTATATTCCATGCAGTTTACATATAGAAGTAAAAACTCATGGT
Organism: Daphnia magna; assembly: GCF_020631705.1. Lineage (NCBI taxonomy): Eukaryota > Metazoa > Arthropoda > Branchiopoda > Diplostraca > Daphniidae > Daphnia > Daphnia magna. The sequence continues at coordinate 67,970 of NW_025533245.1, read as the reverse complement.
ATAACAGTGTATTCACATTGAATACAAGTATATTCCATGCAGTTTACATATAGAAGTAAAAACTCATGGTATAACAGTGTATTCACATTGAATACAAGTATATTTGATGCTGTTTACATATAGAACTAAAAACTCATGGTATAACAGTGTATTCACATTGAATACAAGTATATTTCATGCAGTTTATATATAGAAGTAAAAACTCATGGTATAACAGTGTATTCACATTGAATACAAGTATATTTGATGCTGTTTACATATAGAAGTAAAAACTCATGGTATAACAGTGTATTCACATTGAATACAAGTATATTCCATGCAGTTTACATATAGAAGTAAAAACTCATGGTATAACAGTGTATTCACATTGAATACAAGTATATTTGATGCTGTTTACATATAGAACTAAAAACTCATGGTATAACAGTGTATTCACATTGAATACAAGTATAGTTGATGCAGTTTACATATAGAAGTAAAAAATTCATGGTATAACAGTGGTATTCACATTGAATACAAGTATATTCCATGCAGTTTACATATAGAAGTAAAAACTCATGGTATAACAGTGTATTCACATTGAATACAAGTATATTCCATGCAGTTTACATATAGAAGTAAAAACTCATGGTATAACAGTGTATTCACATTGAATACAAGTATATTTGATGCTGTTTACATATAGAAGTAAAAACTCATGGTATAACAAAGTGTATTCACATTGAATACAAGTATATTCCATGCAGTTTACATATAGAAGTAAAAACTCATGGTATAACAGTGTATTCACATTGAATACAAGTATATTTGATGCTGTTTACATATAGAACTAAAAACTCATGGTATAACAGTGTATTCACATTGAATACAAGTAAAATTATATGCAGTTTACATATAGAAGTAAAAACTCATGGTATAACAGTGTATTCACATTGAATACAAGTATATTCCATGCAGTTTACATATAGAAGTAAAAACTCATGGTATAACAGTGTATTTCACATTGAATACAAGTATATTTGATGCTGTTTACATATAGAAGTAAAAACTCATGGTATAACAGTGTATTCACATTGAATACAAGTATATTCGATGCAGTTTACATATAGAAGTAAAAACTCATGGTATAACAGTGTATTCACATTGAATACAAGTATATTTGATGCTGTTTACATATAGAACTAAAAACTCATGGTATAACAGTGTATTCACATTGAATACAAGTATATTCCATGCAGTTTACATATAGAAGTAAAAACTCATGGTATAACAGTGTATTCACATTGAATACAAGTATATTTGATGCTGTTTACATATAGAACTAAAAACTCATGGTATAACAGTGTATTCACATTGAATACAAGTATATTCCATGCAGTTTACATATAGAAGTAAAAACTCATGGTATAACAGTGTATTCACATTGAATACAAGTATATTTGACATGTTTACATATAGAAGTAAAAACTCATGGTATAACAGTGTATTCACATTGAATACAAGTATATTCCATGCAGTTTACATATAGAAGTAAAAACTCATGGTATAACAGTGTATTCACATTGAATACAAGTATATTCCATGCAGTTTACATATAGAAGTAAAAACTCATGGTATAACAGTGTATTCACATTGAATACAAGTATATTTGATGCTGTTTACATATAGAACTAAAAACTCATGGTATAACAGTGTATTCACATTGAATACAAGTATATTCCATGCAGTTTACATATAGAAGTAAAAACTCATGGTATAGACAGTGTATTCACATTGAATACAAGTATATTCCATGCAGTTTACATATAGAAGTAAAAACTCATGGTATAACAGTGTATTCACATTGAATACAAGTATATTTGATGCTGTTTACATATAGAACTAAAAACTCATGGTATAACAGTGTATTCACATTGAATACAAGTATATTCCATGCAGTTTACATATAGAAGTAAAAACTCATGGTATAACAGTGTATTCACATTGAATACAAGTATATTTGATGCTGTTTACATATAGAACTAAAAACTCATGGTATAACAGTGTATTCACATTGAATACAAGTATATTCCATGCAGTTTACATATAGAAGTAAAAACTCATGGTATAACAGTGTATTCACATTGAATACAAGTATATTTGATGCAGTGTTTACATATATAGAACTAAAAACTCATGGTATAACAGTGTATTCACATTGAATACAAGTATATTCCATGCAGTTTACATATAGAAGTAAAAACTCATGGTATAACAGTGTATTCACATTGAATACAAGTATATTTGATGCTGTTTACATATAGAACTAAAAACTCATGGTATAACAGTGTATTCACATTGAATACAAGTATATTCCATGCAGTTTACATATAGAAGTAAAAACTCATGGTATAACAGTGTATTCACATTGAATACAAGTATATTTGATGCTGATTTACATATAGAACTAAAAACTCATGGTATAACAGTGTATTCACATTGAATACAAGTATATTCCATGCAGTTTACATATAGAAGTAAAAACCCCATGGTATAACAGTGTATTCACATTGAATACAAGTATATTCGATGCAGTTTACATATAGAAGTAAAAACTCATGGTATAACAGTGTATTCACATTGAATACAAGTATATTCCATGCAGTTTACATATAGAAGTAAAAACTCATGGTATAACAGTGTATTCACATTGAATACAAGTATATTTGATGCTGTTTACATATAGAAGTAAAAACTCATGGTATAACAGTGTATTCACATTGAATACAAGTATATTCCATGCAGTTTACATATAGAAGTAAAAACTCATGGTATTTAACAGTGTATTCACATTGAATACAAGTATATTTGATGCTGTTTACATATAGAACTAAAAACTCATGGTATAACAGTGTATTCACATTGAATACAAGTATAAATTCCCATGCAGTTTACATATAGAAGTAAAAACTCATGGTATAACAGTGTATTCACATTGAATACAAGTATATTTGATGCTGTTTACATATAGAACTAAAAACTCATGGTATAACAGTGTATTCACATTGAATACAAGTATATTCCATGCAGTTTACATATAGAAGTAAAAACTCATGGTATAACAGTGTATTCACATTGAATACAAGTATATTTGATGCTGTTTACATATAGAACTAAAAACTCATGGTATAACAGTGTATTCACATTGAATACAAGTATATTCCATGCAGTTTACATATAGAAGTAAAAACTCATGGTATAACAGTGTATTCACATTGAATACAAGTATATTCCATGCAGTTTACATATAGAAGTAAAAACTCATGGTATAACAGTGTATTCACATTGAATACAAGTATATTTGATGCTGTTTACATATAGAAGTAAAAACTCATGGTATAACAGTGTATTCACATTGAATACAAGTAATACTTGATGCTGTTTACATATAGAAGTAAAAACTCATGGTATAACAGTGTATTCACATTGAATACAAGTATATTCCATGCAGTTTACATATAGAAGTAAAAACTCATGGTATAACAGTGTATTCACATTGAATACAAGTATATTTGATGCTGTTTACATATAGAACTAAAAACTCATGGTATAACAGTGTATTCACATTGAATACAAGTATATTCCATGCAGTTTACATATAGAAGTAAAAACTCATGGTATAACAGTGTATTCACATTGAATACAAGTATATTTGATGCTGTTTACATATAGAACTAAAAACTCATGGTATAACAGTGTATTCACATTGAATACAAGTATATTCCATGCAGTTTACATATAGAAGTAAAAACTCATGGTATAACAGTGTATTCACATTGAATACAAGTATATTTGATGCTGTTTACATATAGAACTAAAAACTCATGGTATAACAGTGTATTCACATTGAATACAAGTATATTCCATGCAGTTTACATATAGAAGTAAAAACCATATACATATTCACATTGAATACAAGTATATTCCATGCAGTTTACATAAAAAGTAAAAACTCATGGTATAACAGTGTATTCACATTGAATACAAGTATATTTGATGCTGTTTACATATAGAACTAAAAACTCATAGTATAACAGTGTATTCACATTGAATACATGTATATTCCATGCAGTTTACATATAGAAGTAAAAACTCATGGTATGACAGTGTATTCACATTGAATACAAGTATATTCCATGCAGTTTACATATAGAAGTAAAAACTCATGGTATAACAGTGTATTCACATTGAATACAAGTATATTTGATGCTGTTTACATATAGAACTAAAAACTCATGGTATAACAGTGTATTCACATTGAATACAAGTATATTCCATGCAGTTTACATATAGAAGTCAAAACTCATGGTATAACAGTGTATTCACATTGAATACAAGTATATTTGATGCTGTTTACATATAGAACTAAAAACTCATGGTATAACAGTGTATTCACATTGAATACAAGTATATTCCATGCAGTTTACATATAAAGTAAAAACTTATGGTTCAACAGTGTATTCACATGGAATCCAAGTATATTTGATGCTGTTTACATATAGAACTAAAAACTCATCAGGGTATAACAGTGTATTCACATTGAATACAAGTATATTCCATGCAGTTTTACATATAGAAGTAAAAATCTCATGGTATAACAGTGTATTCACATTGAATACAAGTATATTTGATGCTGTTTACATATAGAACTAAAAACTCATGGTATAACAGTGTATTCACATTGAATACATGTATATTCCATACAGTTTACATATAGAAGTAAAAACCATCATGGTATGACAGTGTATTCACATTGAATACAAGTACATTCCATGGAGTTTACATAAAGTAAAAACTCATGGTATAACAGTGTATTCACATTGAATACAAGTATATTTGATGCTGTTTACATATAGAACTAAAAACTCATGGTATAACAGTGTATTCACATTGAATACAAGTATATTCCATGCAGTTTACATATAGAAGTAAAAACTCATTAGTATAACAGTGTATTCACATTGAATACAAGTATATTCCAGGCAGTTTAATATATATAGAATAAAAATTCATGGTATAACAGTGTATTCACATTGAATACAAGTACAATCATGCTTGCAAGTTTCTTTAGCAGGCAAATGGGTCTATATCCTTTCATTTTGTTTGGACGGAAGGGATACTATGGTGCCTACCATACCCTCGTTTTCTTTCCATTCTTCTCTTCCTCTACGTTTCAGTTAATTTTCCTAACATTTAATGTTGCACCTTTTTCGCGGGTTGCAAAGAAAGAGAAATAGGAATAGCATAAAGGGGTACGGTAGGCACCAAAGTATCCCCTCCATCAAAAAGAAATAGAAGGATATAGACCGATTAGCCTGCTAAAGAAACTTCCAAGCATGACTGTATATTTGATGCTGTTTACATATAGAACTAAAAACTCATGGTATAACAGTGTATTCACATTGAATACAAGTATATTCCATGCAGTTTACATATAGAAGTAAAAACTCATGGTATAACAGTGTATTCACATTGAATCCAAGTATATTTGATGCTGTTTACATATAGAACTAAAAACCTCATGGTATAACAGTGTATTCACATTGAATACAAGTATATTCCATGCAGTTTACATATAGAAGTAAAAACTCATGGTATAACAGTGTATTCACATTGAATACAAGTATATTTGATGCTGTTTACATATAGAACTAAAAACTCATGGTATAACAGTGTATTCACATTGAATACATGTATATTCCATGCAGTTTACATATAGAAGTAAAAACTCATGGTATGACAGTGTATTCACATTGAATACAAGTATATTCCATGCAGTTTACATATAGAAGTAAAAACTCATGGTATAACAGTGTATTCACATTGAATACAAGTATATTTGATGCTGTTTACATATAGAACTAAAAACTCATGGTATAACAGTGTATTCACATTGAATACAAGTATATTCCATGCAGTTTACATATAGAAGTCAAAACTCATGGTATAACAGTGTATTCACATTGAATACAAGTATATTTGATGCTGTTTACATATAGAACTAAAAACTCATGGTATAACAGTGTATTCACATTGAATACAAGTATATTCCATGCAGTTTACATATAGAAGTAAAAACTTATGGTTCAACAGTGTATTCACATGGAATCCAAGTATATTTGATGCTGTTTACATATAGAACTAAAAACTCATGGTATAACAGTGTATTCACATTGAATACAAGTATATTCCATGCAGTTTACATATAGAAGTAAAAACTCATGGTATAACAGTGTATTCACATTGAATACAAGTATATTTGATGCTGTTTACATATAGAACTAAAAACTCATGGTATAACAGTGTATTCACATTGAATACATGTATATTCCATACAGTTTACATATAGAAGTAAAAACTCATGGTATGACAGTGTATTCACATTGAATACAAGTATATTCCATGCAGTTTACACATAGAAGTAAAAACTCATGGTATAACAGTGTATTCACATTGAATACAAGTATATTCCATGCAGTTTACATATAGAAGTAAAAACTCATGGTATAACAGTGTATTCACATTGAATACAAGTATATTTGATGCTGTTTACATATAGAAGTAAAAACTCATGGTATAACAGTGTATTCACATTGAATACAAGTATATTCCATGCAGTTTACATATAGAAGTAAAAACTCATGGTATAACAGTGTATTCACATTGAATACAAGTATATTTGATGCTGTTTACATATAGAACTAAAAACTCATGGTATAACAGTGTATTCACATTGAATACAAGTATATTCCATGCAGTTTACATATAGAAGTAAAAACTCATGGTATAACAGTGTATTCACATTGAATCCAAGTATATTTGATGCTGTTTACATATAGAACTAAAAACTCATGGTATAACAGTGTATTCACATTGAATACAAGTATATTCCATGCAGTTTACATATAGAAGTAAAAACTCATGGTATAACAGTGTATTCACATTGAATACAAGTATATTTGATGCTGTTTACATATAGAACTAAAAACTCATGGTATAACAGTGTATTCACATTGAATACATGTATATTCCATGCAGTTTACATATAGAAGTAAAAACTCATGGTATGACAGTGTATTCACATTGAATACAAGTATATTCCATGCAGTTTACATATAGAAGTAAAAACTCATGGTATAACAGTGTATTCACATTGAATACAAGTATATTTGATGCTGTTTACATATAGAACTAAAAACTCATAGTATAACAGTGTATTCACATTGAATACATGTATATTCCATGCAGTTTACATATAGAAGTAAAAACTCATGGTATGACAGTGTATTCACATTGAATACAAGTATATTCCATGCAGTTTACATATAGAAGTAAAAACTCATGGTATAACAGTGTATTCACATTGAATACAAGTATATTTGATGCTGTTTACATATAGAACTAAAAACTCATGGTATAACAGTGTATTCACATTGAATACAAGTATATTCCATGCAGTTTACATATAGAAGTCAAAACTCATGGTATAACAGTGTATTCACATTGAATACAAGTATATTTGATGCTGTTTACATATAGAACTAAAAACTCATGGTATAACAGTGTATTCACATTGAATACAAGTATATTCCATGCAGTTTACATATAGAAGTAAAAACTTATGGTTCAACAGTGTATTCACATGGAATCCAAGTATATTTGATGCTGTTTACATATAGAACTAAAAACTCATGGTATAACAGTGTATTCACATTGAATACAAGTATATTCCATGCAGTTTACATATAGAAGTAAAAACTCATGGTATAACAGTGTATTCACATTGAATACAAGTATATTTGATGCTGTTTACATATAGAACTAAAAACTCATGGTATAACAGTGTATTCACATTGAATACATGTATATTCCATACAGTTTACATATAGAAGTAAAAACTCATGGTATGACAGTGTATTCACATTGAATACAAGTATATTCCATGGAGTTTACATATAGAAGTAAAAACTCATGGTATAACAGTGTATTCACATTGAATACAAGTATATTTGATGCTGTTTACATATAGAACTAAAAACTCATGGTATAACAGTGTATTCACATTGAATACAAGTATATTCCATGCAGTTTACATATAGAAGTAAAAACTCATGGTATAACAGTGTATTCACATTGAATACAAGTATATTCCAGGCAGTTTACATATAGAAGTAAAAATTCATGGTATAAACAGTGTATTCACATTGAATACAAGTACAGTCATGCTTAGGAATCTTTAGCTTTAGCAGCAAATGGGTCTATATCCTTTCATTTTGTTTGGACGGAAGGGATACTATGGTGCCTACCATACCCTCGTTTTCTTTCCATTCTTCTCTTCCTCTACGTTTCAGTTAATTTTCCTACATTTAATGTTGCACCTTTTTCGCGGGTTGCAAAGAAAGAGAAATAGGAATAGCATAAAGGGGTACGGTAGGCACCAAAAGTACCCCCCTCCATCAAAAAGAAATAGAAGGATATAGACCGATTAGCCTGCTAAAGAAACTTCCAAGCATGACTGTATATTTGATGCTGTTTACATATAGAACTAAAAACTCATGGTATAACAGTGTATTCACATTGAATACAAGTATATTCCATGCAGTTTACATATAGAAGTAAAAACTCATGGTATAACAGTGTATTCACATTGAATCCAAGTATATTTGATGCTGTTTACATATAGAACTAAAAACTCATGGTATAACAGTGTATTCACATTGAATACAAGTATATTCCATGCAGTTTACATATAGAAGTAAAAACTCATGGTATAACAGTGTATTCACATTGAATACAAGTATATTTGATGCTGTTTACATATAGAACTAAAAACTCATGGTATAACAGTGTATTCACATTGAATACATGTATATTCCATGCAGTTTACATATAGAAGTAAAAACTCATGGTATGACAGTGTATTCACATTGAATACAAGTATATTCCATGCAGTTTACATATAGAAGTAAAAACTCATGGTATAACAGTGTATTCACATTGAATACAAGTATATTTGATGCTGTTTACATATAGAACTAAAAACTCATGGTATAACAGTGTATTCACATTGAATACAAGTATATTCCATGCAGTTTACATATAGAAGTCAAAACTCATGGTATAACAGTGTATTCACATTGAATACAAGTATATTTGATGCTGTTTACATATAGAACTAAAAACTCATGGTATAACAGTGTATTCACATTGAATACAAGTATATTCCATGCAGTTTACATATAGAAGTAAAAACTTATGGTTCAACAGTGTATTCACATGGAATCCAAGTATATTTGATGCTGTTTACATATAGAACTAAAAACTCATGGTATAACAGTGTATTCACATTGAATACAAGTATATTCCATGCAGTTTACATATAGAAGTAAAAACTCTCATGGTATAACAGTGTATTCACATTGAATACAAGTATATTTGATGCTGTTTACATATAGAACTAAAAACTCATGGTATAACAGTGTATTCACATTGAATACATGTATATTCCATACAGTTTACATATAGAAGTAAAAACTCATGGTATGACAGTGTATTCACATTGAATACAAGTATATTCCATGCAGTTTACATATAGAAGTAAAAACTCATGGTATAACAGTGTATTCACATTGAATACAAGTATATTTGATGCTGTTTACATATAGAACTAAAAACTCATGGTATAACAGTGTATTCACATTGAATACAAGTATATTCCATGCAGTTTACATATAGAAGTAAAAACTCATGGTATAACAGTGTATTCACATTGAATACAAGTATATTCCAGGCAGTTTACATATAGAAGTAAAAATTCATGGTATAACAGTGTATTCACATTGAATACAAGTACAGTCATGCTTGCAAGTTTCTTTAGCAGGCAAATGGGTCTATATCCTTTCATTTTGTTTGGACGGAAGGGATACTATGGTGCCTACCATACCCTCGTTTTCTTTCCATTCTTCTCTTCCTCTACGTTTCAGTTAATTTTCCTACATTTAATGTTGCACCTTTTTCGCGGGTTGCAAAGAAAGAGAAATAGGAATAGCATAAAGGGGTACGGTAGGCACCAAAGTATCCCCTCCATCAAAAAGAAATAGAAGGATATAGACCGATTAGCCTGCTAAAGAAACTTCCAAGCATGACTGTATATTTGATGCTGTTTACATATAGAACTAAAAACTCATGGTATAACAGTGTATTCACATTGAATACAAGTATATTCCATGCAGTTTACATATAGAAGTAAAAACTCATGGTATAACAGTGTATTCACATTGAATCCAAGTATATTTGATGCTGTTTACATATAGAACTAAAAACTCATGGTATAACAGTGTATTCACATTGAATACAAGTATATTCCATGCAGTTTACATATAGAAGTAAAAACTCATGGTATAACATTGTATTCACATTGAATACAAGTATATTTGATGCTGTTTACATATAGAACTAAAAACTCATGGTATAACAGTGTATTCACATTGAATACATGTATATTCCATGCAGTTTACATATAGAAGTAAAAACTCATGGTATGACAGTGTATTCACATTGAATACAAGTATATTCCATGCAGTTTACATATAGAAGTAAAAACTCATGGTATAACAGTGTATTCACATTGAATACAAGTATATTTGATGCTGTTTACATATAGAACTAAAAACTCATGGTATAACAGTGTATTCACATTGAATACAAGTATATTCCATGCAGTTTACATATAGAAGTAAAAACTCATGGTATAACAGTGTATTCACATTGAATACAAGTATATTCCATGCAGTTTACATATAGAAGTAAAAACTCATGGTATAACAGTGTATTCACATTGAATACAAGTATATTTGATGCTGTTTACATATAGAACTAAAAACTCATGGTATAACAGTGTATTCACATTGAATACAAGTATAGTTGATGCAGTTTACATATAGAAGTAAAAAACTCATGGTATAACAGTGTATTCACATTGAATACAAGTATATTCCATGCAGTTTACATATAGAAGTAAAAACTCATGGTATGACAGTGTATTCACATTGAATACAAGTATATTCCATGCAGTTTACATATAGAAGTAAAAACTCATGGTATAACAGTGTATTCACATTGAATACAAGTATATTTGATGCTGTTTACATATAGAACTAAAAACTCATGGTATAACAGTGTATTCACATTGAATACATGTATATTCCATGCAGTTTACATATAGAAGTAAAAACTCATGGTATGACAGTGTATTCACATTGAATACAAGTATATTCCATGCAGTTTACATATAGAAGTAAAAACTCATGGTATAACAGTGTATTCACATTGAATACAAGTATATTTGATGCTGTTTACATATAGAACTAAAAACTCATGGTATAACAGTGTATTCACATTGAATACAAGTATATTCCATGCAGTTTACATATAGAAGTAAAAACTCATGGTATAACAGTGTATTCACATTGAATACAAGTATATTCCATGCAGTTTACATATAGAAGTAAAAACTCATGGTATAACAGTGTATTCACATTGAATACAAGTATATTTGATGCTGTTTACATATAGAACTAAAAACTCATGGTATAACAGTGTATTCACATTGAATACAAGTATAGTTGATGCAGTTTACATATAGAAGTAAAAACTCATGGTATAACAGTGTATTCACATTGAATACAAGTATATTCCATGCAGTTTACATATAGAAGTAAAAACTCATGGTATAACAGTGTATTCACATTGAATACAAGTATATTCCATGCAGTTTACATATAGAAGTAAAAACTCATGGTATAACAGTGTATTCACATTGAATACAAGTATATTTGATGCTGTTTACATATAGAACTAAAAACTCATGGTATAACAGTGTATTCACATTGAATACAAGTATATTCCATGCAGTTTACATATAGAAGTAAAAACTCATGGTATAACAGTGTATTCACATTGAATACAAGTATACTTGATGCTGTTTACATATAGAACTAAAAACTCATGGTATAACAGTGTATTCACATTGAATACAAGTATAGTTGATGCAGTTTACATATAGAAGTAAAAACTCATGGTATAACAGTGTATTCACATTGAATACAAGTATATTCCATGCAGTTTACATATAGAAGTAAAAACTCATGGTATAACAGTGAATTCACATTGAATACAAGTATATTCCATGCAGTTTACATATAGAAGTAAAAACTGTTCAATGTAATAAGTGGACAGTGACTAAGAGCCTTCTCGTTTAAGTAATTTATTGTAGTTCAGTCTCACTGTGGAGAGTAATTCTATTGTCTAGAATTGATTACATGATATGTAGTACTTACGGAGGAGAGCAGTAGCACACACAAGATTGATTTACTTGACGAAAAATAGAGAGACAATTCTTAACTTGATTCGACACGAGACGAGACGAGACACGTCACGAGGCGAGACATTAACGTCATGAGGCAGATGATTTTTTTTTTTTTTTTTTTGCTTTCTCGAACAATCAGGGATAAACAGCATCCCTTGTGAGGTGGGGGGGGGAAAGCATCTAATTGTTAATACTTCCCCTCAATCAAATTGATTGGAGTATATAAAGAAAGATAGGATCTCATCGTCAATACTTCCCCTTAATCAAATTGATTGGAGTATATAAGAAAGGAAGATAGGATGCGTAGGGTAGAGAGCATCATCTACACGCTAAACACTTCCCTTCAATCAAGGAGATTTGGAAGAAACACGGGACAGATACAGACACAATGATTTTAGATAATCAGCAGTGCGGAGATGGAGAAGTGCATCGAAGTCTACTGGAGGGCAGCAGGGCGCTCGATCACGCCGATTCTTGAACGGTTAAGTTGAAACGCCGGGGCAGCAAGTGGCTTCGTAAAAATGTCCGCTAGTTGATCACGGGAAGGAACGGGAATCATTTCCAGATGTTTGGATTGGACCTGAGCACGGATGAAGTGGTACTTGATCTCGATGTGCTTGGTGCGATCATGGAATTCCGGGTTATACACCATCCGGATGGCGCTGTGATTGTCACAGTGAAGTGGAGTAGGGCCAGATTGACAACACCCAAGTTGGTGTATGAGTTGACGAAGCCAGACGTTATCACAGCTAGCGTTTCCGGCAGCATAATATTCCGCTTCAGCGGTGGATTGAGCAACAGGCTTCTGGAGACGGAGATTTCCAAGATATTGGCCCCCTGTTTAAAAGATATAGAGTGCCGGTCGTCGAGCGGCGTGTGTCCGGGCAGCCGGCAAAGTTGGAATCGGTATATCCAACCATGACGTTGATGGGGTCACCTGCGGAAAAACACAGACCGTGATGAAGAGTTCCACGTAAGTAGGCGAGAACACGTTTCGCGGCTTTCCAGTGAGCCGGTCCCGGATTTTGACAGTAGCGAGACACAGCAACAACAGCAAATGCAATGTCTGGGCGAGTGGTTCCCATGATATAAAGTAGAGCTCCAACCAACGCACGATATGCTGTGACGTTCTGACTGTTGAGGTCGTCTGCAGCGGGATAGTTGGCTACGGAAAGATAAGAGCAGGGATCGGCCGGGACATTCATTGTGTTGCAGGTGGACATCTTGAATTTCTCCAAGAGTTTCGCAACGAAATTGGATTGAGTGAGAAAAAGAGTCTGTTGGGCGCGATCCCTAGTGATCTCGAGGCCGATGAAGTCATTGGCAGGACCCGAGGTCATTTCAAAGTGTTGTTCCAGGTGGGTGATAATTTTGAGAGCCATGGATTTAGACTTGCTGGCGATGAGGCCATCGTCGACCCAGATTCCGATGATGATGATGTTGTTGGGATCGTCATCAACGTGATAGTAGATACAAGAGTCGGCAGTCGATCTAGTGAGCCCAAACATGATGAGGAACGAGTCAAATTTCTCATTCCATTTTCTAGGAGCTTGCTTGAGTCCGTAGAGTGGCTTGAGAAGGCGGCATACGTAGTTCTCCTTTCCAGGCTGAATAAATCCCTCAGGCTGTCGCACGTACAGTTCCTCGTCGAGTTCTCCATAAAGAAACGCAGTTTTGACATCTAGTGTTGTGAGCTCGAGATCGAGTGCGGCAGCGATGGATAGCAGGATGCGAAGGGAGTCAAGTTTTACTACCGGTGCATAGATTTCAGTCTCGTTGTAGTCGATGCCAGCTACTTGAGAGAATCCTTTTGCTACAAAGCGGGCCTTGTAGATTTTTGCTCGATTCTGGCGCCCGGGCTTGATTTTAAATGTCCATCTGCTGTCTATTAGAGAGCGATTGGGAGGGAGTGGTACAAGAATCCAACTACCATTTTTCATGAGCGAATCGAATTCCTGTTTGGCCGCAATTGTCCATTCGGGAGCTTGTTTGGACGCCATGGCATCTCTGTATTGATTCGGTTCCGGTTCCTCGGAGAGGAGAGATCCAGACATGGCCATATGTTCACAGTCGGATGGGCAATGTAGAGCGGGATGTGCGCTGTCTAAGGCCCTACGCTCTCGAATGCGTGCGGATGTTCTAGGAAGTATGCGACTAGGTGGAGTTGGTGAGCCTGGGTTGTGGTAGTGTGGCAGGTCTACAATGAGATTAGGTTGTTCCTGGCCTGATCGAGAGTGGTCATCCACGTTGTCTGGTTGCATGTTGATATCGTTAGGCTCAATGACCGACTGAGGTGCTATGACAACTGGATGAATGGTATGTCCTTCTGCAGCTGGAGTAGGAGCCGGAGTTGCTGGTGGCATGTTGTTGGGAAGAAATACATCGATTCCTTTTTGTAGATCGGGTCGAGGAAGACGAGGCACATAGTGATGGCTGATGGGTGATACATCTCTACTGACGTTGATCTTTCCGCTCATTGGGTCCCAGTACCGATCGCCCTTTTGGTCATCGGTGTTGCCAACGAAGAAACACAGCAGACCCTTAGCATCAAGTTTGCGTCTCAACTCTTTGGGGATTAAGACGTAGAATTCGGATCCAAAAATTCGAAGATTGGAGATATCTGGTTTACTGCCATACCAGGTTTCGAATGGGGTTTTTGAGTGGTAGACGGTTGAAAGAGAACGATTGAGAACGTATACCATGCAGTTGACGGCTTCCGCCCATAGCTGAAGAGGTAGGGCCTTGTTGGAGTAGAGAAGTGTGCGTGCACCTTCGACTATCGTGCGGTTGTCTCGCTCCGCCTTGCCATTTTGCTGCGGGGTATAGCGAACAGTGGTTTCGTGCCGAATTCCCTTTTTCTTCAGCCAGGGATCAAGCAGTAGGTATTCGGTTCCTCCATCTGTGCGAAGTGAGACGACCGATTGACTAGTTTGTGTGTGTAGAAGAGCGATAAAGTTTCTGCAGCATTCTGGCACTTCGGTTTTCTCTTTGATGAAGTAGACGACTCGAAATCCGCTGAAGTCGTCTCTGAAGGAAATGTAGTATCGTGCGCCCTTCAGACTGTTCACCTGCATGGGACCGCACACGTCGCTGTGAACGAGTGATCCGATGTGTGTGGTTTTTGTAGTGCTCGTCGGGAAACTGAGTCGATGCATCTTTCCCATAGCGCAATCGTGACAGCGTGTGGTCGGGGGTTGAGAGCCTGTTAGGAGTTCGAGACCTAGCACAGCCTTTTTATTGGCCATCTCGATGATTTTACTGTAGCTGATGTGGCCGATAGTTTGGTGCCAGTCCTGAAGAGATCTCTGAAATGGACGAGCAATAAATGCTTCGTTGTCTCGAAGAACGGTGATATCGAGACGGTAGAGCTTGTTGTCAATCCGGGTGGCCGTCATGTCGAGTGTTCCATTTCTTTCGATGAATGCTTGTGACTCGGTGAAGTGCACCTCACCACCTTCTGCAGTAACGGTTCCGACAGAGAAAAGGTTGATGCCGATAGATGGAGCATATAGAACGTCGCTGATAGTGTGTTTCTTCCTGGCACCGTTGACCGATGTTACGATGTGTATATTTCCTTTGCCGAGGACGGCAGCTCGAGCTCCTCCAATCCCGTTGATCCACCTGGAGTTGGCTTCAAATGATGTGAAGTTACTCAGCATCCATTGCTGATCGGTCATATGACTGGATGCACCAGAGTCTAGAAAGATGTCGGTTCTGGAACGATTTTCTGTTGAGGAGCATGCTGCGAAACCGTCGATCTGACGTTCTTCTAGGGCAAATTGTGCTGCGTTCAACTCATCTCTTTCTTTTGTGAAGCATTCTTTCTCGGCGTGGCCATACTTGTCGCAGTAGCCACAGGGTACTGCATTAGTGTTCTTGAAGTTACAGTTCTTTACTTCATGACCGAATATGTTGCAGTGGCTGCAGCGTCCAAAGTCGCGAGGGCGTTTATTTTTTAGTAATCCAGGTTCGTTTCGGGTGCCTTGAGTGTAGCCTCCTCGACCTCTTTGAGGATAAGGATTTGGTCTGCGTGAGAGATTTTGTTGTTTCCCGAATTGGACAGACCGCCCATGTGATGAGCCTCGGTGGGCATTTGCTTGATTTGTTGGTCGTCTTTGGCTTAGCCTCTGGTCAATGGATTGAATTTCTGGTTCACCGAAGAAAGCCTTGTCGGCAGAGCTGCGTCCCCCATGTAGGAGATTTAGTCGTTCCTCTTCTCTTACGAGTCTTGAGGTTAAGTTTTCTAGGGTCCTTTCAGCAATCGGGCAGCTCTCGAATGAACATCTAAAATAATGAAGACTTGCTGGAAGGGTGGTTAGGATTTTTCCACAGATTTCTTCATCGTCCATGGCACCACCGGCTTCTCGAATTTGTTGGGCAATGAGCTTGATAGATTCAATGTGGGCCCTCATGCATAGTTCAGGCTTTAGTTTGTAGTTTAAGAATTCTTGTACAAGAGACAGTTTCCTTTCTGTGGAATTCTGTTGATATCTGCTAGTCAGTGAGATCCAGATTTCACGAGCAGTTTGGCAAGTAAGTAATGAACGTTGTTGTTCTTGATTGCAGCTATCGAAGAGATAGTGCATTGCCAGGTTATCATCCTGATTCCATTTGTCAATCAGTGCTTGATTTGTTACCACTGGTGGAACAGCATTGTTGAGTGTCTACATGTGAAAGGATAAGAGATACTGTGAACTCTGTATATGTATGTAAATATTGAATTGTAATCTCAGTGGATGTATATGTGCATACCGGTTCAGGTTTTAATCTGGTTCCTTCGACTATTGGCATGAGATTGCTTCTCCTGAGTGCCAGGTTCACACTGAACTTAAAGGTGTCGAAGTTCTGTCCATTAAACTGAACAGTTCTTACTCGGTCTCCCTCAAACGAGGGCATAGTGTCTGTCATCACTGTATTGCGGGTTAGAAAACTGGGCCCATAACCTGTTCAATGAAATAAGTGGACAGTGACTAAGAGCCTTCTCGTTTAAGTAATTTATTGTAGTTCAGTCTCACTGTGGAGAGTAATTCTATTGTCTAGAATTGATTACATGATATGTAGTACTTACGGAGGAGAGCAGTAGCACACACAAGATTGATTTACTTGACGAAAAATAGAGAGACAATTCTTAACTTGATTCGACACGAGACGAGACGAGACACGTCACGAGGCGAGACATTAACGTCATGAGGCAGATGATTTTTTTTTTTTTTTTTTTTGCTTTCTCGAACAATCAGGGATAAACAGCATCCCTTGTGAGGTGGGGGGGGGAAAGCATCTAATTGTTAATAAAAACTCATGGTATAACAGTGTATTCACATTGAATACAAGTATATTTGATGCTGTTTACATATAGAACTAAGAACTCATGGTATAACAGTGTATTCACATTGAATACAAGTATATTCCATGCAGTTTACATATAGAAGTAAAAACTCATGGTATAACAGTGTATTCACATTGAATACATGTATATTCCATGCAGTTTACATATGGAAGTAAAAACTCATGGTATAACAGTGTATTCACATTGAATACAAGTATATTCCATGCAGTTTACATATAGAAGTAAAAACTCATGGTATAACAGTGTATTCACATTGAATACAAGTATATTTGATGCTGTTTACATATAGAACTAAAAACTCATGGTATAACAGTGTATTCACATTGAATACAAGTATATTCCATGCAGTTTACATATAGAAGTAAAAACTCATGGTATAACAGTGTATTCACATTGAATACAAGTATATTTGATGCTGTTTACATATAGAACTAAAAACTCATGGTTTAACAGTGTATTCACATTGAATATAAGTATAGTTGATGCAGTTTACATATAGAAGTAAAAACTCATGGTATAACAGTGTATTCACATTGAATACAAGTATATTCCATGCAGTTTACATATAGAAGTAAAAACTCATGGTATAACAGTGAATTCACATTGAATACAAGTATATTCCATGCAGTTTACATATAGAAGTAAAAACTCATGGTATAACAGTGTATTCACATTGAATACAAGTATATTTGATGCTGTTTACATATAGAACTAAAAACTCATGGTATAACAGTGTATTCACATTGAATACAAGTATATTCCATGCAGTTTACATATAGAAGTAAAAACTCATGGTATAACAGTGTATTCACATTGAATACATGTATATTCCATGCAGTTTACATATAGAAGTAAAAACTCATGGTATAACAGTGTATTCACATTGAATACAAGTATATTCCATGCAGTTTACATATAGAAGTAAAAACTCATGGTATAACAGTGTATTCACATTGAATACAAGTATATTTGATGCTGTTTACATATAGAAGTAAAAACTCATGGTATAACAGTGAATTCACATTGAATACAAGTATATTCCATGCAGTTTACATATAGAAGTAAAAACTCATGGTATAACAGTGTATTCACATTGAATACAAGTATATTTGATGCTGTTTACATATAGAACTAAAAACTCATGGTATAACAGTGTATTCACATTGAATACAAGTATATTCCATGCAGTTTACATATAGAAGTAAAAACTCATGGTATAACAGTGTATTCACATTGAATACATGTATATTCCATGCAGTTTACATATAGAAGTAAAAACTCATGGTATAACAGTGTATTCACATTGAATACAAGTATATTCCATGCAGTTTACATATAGAAGTAAAAACTCATGGTATAACAGTGTATTCACATTGAATACAAGTATATTCCATTCAGTTTACATATAGAAGTAAAAACTCATGGTATAACAGTGTATTCACATTGAATACAAGTATATTCCATGCAGTTTACATATAGAAGTAAAAACTCATGGTATAACACTGTATTCACATTGAATACAAGTATATTTGATGCTGTTTACATATAGAACAAAAACTCATGGTATAACAGTGTATTCACATTGAATACAAGTATAGTTGATGCAGTTTACATATAGAAGTAAAAATTCATGGTATAACAGTGTATTCACATTGAATACATGTATATTCCATGCAGTTTACATATAGAAGTAAAAACTCATGGTATAACAGTGTATTCAAATTGAATACAAGTATATTTGATGCTGTTTACATATAGAACTAAAAACTCATGGTATAACAGTGTATTCACATTGAATACATGTATATTCCATGCAGTTTACATATAGAAGTAAAAACTCATGGTATAACAGTGTATTCACATTGAATACCAGTATATTCCATGCAGTTTACATATAGAAGTAAAAACTCATGGTATAACAGTGTATTCACATTGAATACAAGTATATTTGATGCTGTTTACATATAGAACTAAAAACTCATGGTATAACAGTGTATTCACATTGAATACAAGTATAGTTGATGCAGTTTACATATAGAAGTAAAAACTCATGGTATAACAGTGTATTCACATTGAATACAAGTATATTTGATGCTGTTTACATATAGAACTAAAAATTCATGGTATTACAGTGTATTCACATTGAATACAAGTATATTCCATGCAGTTTACATATAGAAGTAAAAACTCATGGTATAACAGTGTATTCACATTAAATACAAGTATATTTGATGCTGTTTACATATAGAACTAAAAACTCATGGTATAACAGTGTATTCACATTGAATACAAGTATATTCCATGCAGTTTACATATAGAAGTAAAAACTCATGGTATAACAGTGTATTCACATTGAATACAAGTATATTTGATGCTGTTTACATATAGAACTAAAAACTCATGGTTTAACAGTGTATTCACATTGAATATAAGTATAGTTGATGCAGTTTACGTATAGAAGTAAAAACTCATGGTATAACAGTGTATTCACATTGAATACAAGTATATTCCATGCAGTTTACATATAGAAGTAAAAACTCATGGTATAACAGTGAATTCACATTGAATACAAGTATATTCCATGCAGTTTACATATAGAAGTAAAAACTCATGGTATAACAGTGTATTCACATTGAATACAAGTATATTTGATGCTGTTTACATATAGAACTAAAAACTCATGGTATAACAGTGTATTCACATTGAATACAAGTATATTCCATGCAGTTTACATATAGAAGTAAAAACTCATGGTATAACAGTGTATTCACATTGAATACATGTATATTCCATGCAGTTTACATATAGAAGTAAAAACTCATGGTATAACAGTGTATTCACATTGAATACAAGTATATTCCATGCAGTTTACATATAGAAGTAAAAACTCATGGTATAACAGTGTATTCACATTGAATACAAGTATATTTGATGCTGTTTACATATAGAACTAAAAACTCATGGTATTACAGTGTATTCACATTGAATACAAGTATATTCCATGCAGTTTACATATAGAAGTAAAAACTCATGGTATAACAGTGTATTCACATTGAATACAAGTATATTTGATGCTGTTTACCTATAGAACTAAAAACTCATGGTATAACAGTGTATTCACATTGAATACAAGTATATTCCATGCAGTTTACATATAGAAGTAAAAACTCATGGTATAACAGTGTATTCACATTGAATACAAGTATATTTGATGCTGTTTACAATAGAACAAAAACTCATGTTTCATTAATAATTATATTCCACAGTTTACATATAGAAGTAAAAACTCATGGTATAACAGTGTATTCACATTGAATACAAGTATATTCCATGCAGTTTACATATAGAAGTAAAAACTCATGGTATAACAGTGTATTCACATTGAATACAAGTATATTTGATGCTGTTTACCTATAGAACTAAAAACTCATGGTATAACAGTGTATTCACATTGAATACAAGTATATTCCATGCAGTTTACATATAGAAGTAAAAACTCATGGTATAACAGTGTATTCACATTGAATACAAGTATATTTGATGCAGTTTACATATAGAACTAAAAACTCATGGTATAACAGTGTATTCACATTGAATACATGTATATTCCATGCAGTTTACATATAGAAGTAAAAACTCATGGTATAACAGTGTATTCACATTGAATACAAGTATATTCCATGCAGTTTACATATAAAGTAAAAACTCATGGTATAACAGTGCATTCACATTGAATACAAGTATATTTGATGCTGTTTACATATAGAACTAAAACACTCATGGTATAACAGTGTATTCACATTGAATACAAGTATAGTTGATGCAGTTTACATATAGAAGTAAAAACTCATGGTATAACAGTGTATTCAAATTGAATACATGTATATTCCATGCAGTTTACATATAGAAGTAAAAACTCATGGTATAACAGTGTATTCACATTGAATACAAGTATATTCCATGCAGTTTACATATAGAAGTAAAAACTCATGGTATAACAGTGTATTCACATTGAATACAAGTATATTTGATGCTGTTTACATATAGAAGTAAAAACTCATGGTATAACAGTGTATTCACATTGAATACAAGTATATTCCATGCAGTTTACATATAGAAGTAAAAACTCATGGTATAACAGTGTATTCACATTGAATACAAGTATATTTGATGCTGTTTACCTATAGAACTAAAAACTCATGGTATAACAGTGTATTCACATTGAATACAAGTATATTCCATGCAGTTTACATATAGAAGTAAAAACTCATGATATAATAGTGTATTCACATTGAATACAAGTATATTCCATGCAGTTTACATATAGAAGTAAAAACTCATGGTATAACAGTGTATTCACATTGAATACAAGTATATTTGATGCTGTTTACATATAGAACTAAAAACTCATGGTATAACAGTGTATTCACATTGAATACAAGTATATTCCATGCAGTTTACATATAGAAGTAAAAACTCATGGTATAACAGTGTATTCACATTGAATACAAGTATATTTGATGCTGTTTACATATAGAACTAAAAACTCATGGTATAACAGTGTATTCACATTGAATACAAGTATATTCCATGCAGTTTACATATAGAAGTAAAAACTCATGGTATAACAGTGTATTCACATTGAATACAAGTATATTTGATGCTGTTTACATATAGAACTAAAAACTCATGGTATAACAGTGTATTCACATTGAATACAAGTATATTCCATGCAGTATACATATAGAAGTAAAAACTCATGGTATAACAGTGTATTCACATTGAATACAAGTATATTTGATGCTGTTTACATATAGAACTAAAAACTCATGGTATAACAGTGTATTCACATTGAATACAAGTATTTTTGATGCAGTTTACATATAGAAGTAAAAACTCATGGTATAACAGTGTATTCACATTGAATACAAGTATATTCCATGCAGTTTACATATAGAAGTAAAAACTCATGTTATAACAGTGTATTCACATTGAATACAAGTATATTCCATGCAGTTTACATATAGAAGTAAAAACTCATGGTATAACAGTGTATTCACATTGAATACAAGTATATTTGATGCTGTTTACATATAGAACTAAAAACTCATGGTATAACAGTGTATTCACATTGAATACAAGTATATTCCATGCAGTTTACATATAGAAGTAAAAACTTATGGTATAACAGTGTATTCACATTGAATACAAGTATATTCCATGCAGTTTACATATAGAAGTAAAAACTCATGGTATAACAGTGTATTCACATTGAATACAAGTATATTTGATGCTGTTTACATATAGAACTAAAAACTCATGGTATAACAGTGTATTCATATTGAATACAAGTATAGTTGATGCAGTTTACATATAGAAGTAAAAATTCATGGTATAACAGTGTATTCACATTGAATACATGTATATTCCATGCAGTTTACATATAGAAGTAAAAACTCATGGTATAACAGTGTATTCAAATTGAATACAAGTATATTTGATGCTGTTTACATATAGAACTAAAAACTCATGGGATAACAGTGTATTCACATTGAATACATGTATATTCCATGCAGTTTACATATAGAAGTAAAAACTCATGGTATAACAGTGTATTCACATTGAATACAAGTATATTCCATGCAGTTTACATATAGAAGTAAAAACTCATGGTATAACAGTGTATTCACATTGAATACAAGTATATTTGATGCTGTTTACATAAAGAACTAAAAACTCATGGTATAACAGTGTATTCACATTGAATACAAGTATAGTTGATGCAGTTTACATATAGAAGTAAAAACTCATGGTATAACAGTGTATTCACATTGAATACAAGTATATTCCATGCAGTTTACATATAGAAGTAAAAACTACTGGTATAACAGTGTATTCACATTGAATACAAGTATATTCCATGCAGTTTACATATAGAAGTAAAAACTCATGGTATAACA
Organism: Daphnia magna; assembly: GCF_020631705.1. Classification (NCBI taxonomy): domain Eukaryota; kingdom Metazoa; phylum Arthropoda; class Branchiopoda; order Diplostraca; family Daphniidae; genus Daphnia; species Daphnia magna. Next base: position 44,257 of record NW_025533245.1, on the reverse strand, counting down.
GTGTATTCACATTGAATACAAGTATATTTGATGCTGTTTACATATAGAACTAAAAACTCATGGTATAACAGTGTATTCACATTGAATACAAGTATATTCCATGCAGTTTACATATAGAAGTAAAAACTCATGGTATAACAGTGTATTCACATTGAATACAAGTATATTCCATGCAGTTTACATATAGAAGTAAAAACTCATGGTATAACAGTGTATTCACATTGAATACAAGTATATTCCATGCAGTTTACATATAGAAGTAAAAACTCATGGTATAACAGTGTATTCACATTGAATACAAGTATATTCCATGCAGTTTACATATAGAAGTAAAAACTCATGGTATAACAGTGTATTCACATTGAATACAAGTATATTTGATGCTGTTTACATATAGAACTAAAAACTCATGGTATAACAGTGTATTCACATTGAATACAAGTACATTCCATGCAGTTTACATATAGAAGTAAAAACTCATGGTATAACAGTGTATTCACATTGAATACAAGTATATTTGATGCTGTTTACATATAGAACTAAAAACTCATGGTATAACAGTGTATTCACATTGAATACAAGTATATTCCATGCAGTTTACATATAGAAGTAAAAACTCATGGTATAACAGTGTATTCACATTGAATACAAGTATATTCCATGCAGTTTACATATAGAAGTAAAAACTCATGGTATAACAGTGTATTCACATTGAATACAAGTATATTTGATGCTGTTTACATATAGAACTAAAAACTCATGGTATAACAGTGTATTCACATTGAATACAAGTATATTCCATGCAGTTTACATATAGAAGTAAAAACTCATGGTATAACAGTGTATTCACATTGAATACAAGTATATTTGATGCTGTTTACATATAGAACTAAAAACTCATGGTATAACAGTGTATTCACATTGAATACAAGTATATTCCATGCAGTTTACATATAGAAGTAAAAACTCATGGTATAACAGTGTATTCACATTGAATACAAGTATATTTGATGCTGTTTACATATAGAACTAAAAACTCATGGTATAACAGTGTATTCACATTGAATACATGTATATTCCATGCAGTTTACATATAGAAGTAAAAACTCATGGTATAACAGTGTATTCACATTGAATACAAGTATATTCCATGCAGTTTACATATAGAAGTAAAAACTCATGGTATAACAGTGTATTCACATTGAATACAAGTATATTTGATGCTGTTTACATATAGAACTAAAAACTCATGGTATAACAGTGTATTCACATTGAATACAAGTATATTCCATGCAGTTTACATATAGAAGTAAAAACTCATGGTATAACAGTGTATTCACATTGAATACAAGTATATTCCATGCAGTTTACATATAGAAGTAAAAACTCATGGTATAACAGTGTATTTACATTGAATACAAGTATATTTGATGCTGTTTACATATAGAACTAAAAACTCATGGTATAACAGTGTATTCACATTGAATACAAGTATATTCCATGCAGTTTACATATAGAAGTAAAAACTCATGGTATAACAGTGTATTCACATTGAATACAAGTATATTTGATGCTGTTTACATATAGAACTAAAAACTCATGGTATAACAGTGTATTCACATTGAATACAAGTATATTCCATGCAGTTTACATATAGAAGTAAAAACTCATGGTTTAACAGTGTATTCACATTGAATACAAGTATATTTGATGCTGTTTACATATAGAACTAAAAACTCATGGTATAACAGTGTATTCACATTGAATACAAGTATATTCCATGCAGTTTACATATAGAAGTAAAAACTCATGGTATAACAGTGTATTCACATTGAATACAAGTATATTTGATGCTGTTTACATATAGAACTAAAAACTCATGGTATAACAGTGTATTCACATTGAATACATGTATATTCCATACAGTTTACATATAGAAGTAAAAACTCATGGTATGACAGTGTATTCACATTGAATACAAGTATATTCCATGCAGTTTACATATAGAAGTAAAAACTCATGGTATAACAGTGTATTCACATTGAATACAAGTATATTTGATGCTGTTTACCTATAGAACTAAAAACTCATGGTATAACAGTGTATTCACATTGAATACAAGTATATTCCATGCAGTTTACATATAGAAGTAAAAACTCATGGTATAACAGTGTATTCACATTGAATACAAGTATATTTGATGCTGTTTACAGATAGAACTAAAAACTCATTGTATAACAGTGTATTCACATTGAATACATGTATATTCCATTCAGTTTACATATAGAAGTAAAAACTCATGGTATAACAGTGTATTCACATTGAATACAAGTATATTCCATGCAGTTTACATATAGAAGTAAAAACTCATGGTATAACAGTGTATTCACATTGAATACAAGTATATTTGATGCTGTTTACCTATAGAACTAAAAACTCATGGTATAACAGTGTATTCACATTGAATACAAGTATATTCAATGCAGTTTACATATAGAAGTAAAAACTCATGGTATAACAGTGTATTCACATTGAATACAAGTATATTTGATGCAGTTTACATATAGAACTAAAAACTCATGGTATAACAGTGTATTCACATTGAATACATGTATATTCCATTCAGTTTACATATAGAAGTAAAAACTCATGGTATAACAGTGTATTCACATTGAATACAAGTATATTCCATGCAGTTTAAATATAGAAGTAAAAACTCATGGTTTAACAGTGTATTCACATTGAATACAAGTATATTTGATGCTGTTTACATATAGAACTAAAAAGTCATGGTATAACAGTGTATTCACATTGAATACAAGTATAGTTGATGCAGTTTACATATAGAAGTAAAAATTCATGGTATAACAGTGTATTCACATTGAATACATGTATATTCCATGCAGTTTACATATAGAAGTAAAAACTCATGGTATAACAGTGTATTCACATTGAATACAAGTATATTCCATGCAGTTTACATATAGAAGTAAAAACTCATGGTATAACAGTGTATTCACATTGAATACAAGTATATTCCATGCAGTTTACATATAGAAGTAAAAACTCATGGTATAACAGTGTATTCACATTGAATACAAGTATATTTGATGCAGTTTACATATAGAAGTAAAAACTCATGGTATAACAGTGTATTCACATTGAATACAAGTATATTCCATGCAGTTTACATATAGAAGTAAAAACTCATGGTATAACAGTGTATTCACATTGAATACAAGTATATTTGATGCTGTTTACATATAGAACTAAAAACTCATGGTATAACAGTGTATTCACATTGAATACAAGTATATTCCATGCAGTTTACATATAGAAGTAAAAACTCATGGTATAACAGTGTATTCACATTGAATACAAGTATATTTGATGCTGTTTACATATAGAACTAAAAACTCATGGTATAACAGTGTATTCACATTGAATACAAGTATATTCCATGCAGTTTACATATAGAAGTAAAAACTCATGGTATAACAGTGTATTCACATTGAATACAAGTATATTTGATGCTGTTTACATATAGAACTAAAAACTCATGGTATAACAGTGTATTCACATTGAATACAAGTATATTCCATGCAGTTTACATATAGAAGTAAAAACTCATGGTATAACAGTGTATTCACATTGAATACAAGTATATTTGATGCTGTTTACATATAGAACTAAAAACTCATGGTATAACAGTGTATTCACATTGAATATAAGTATATTCCATGCAGTTTACATATAGAAGTAAAAACTCATGGTATAACAGTGTATTCACATTGAATACAAGTATATTTGATGCTGTTTACATATAGAACTAAAAACTCATGGTATAACAGTGTATTCACATTGAATACAAGTATAGTTGATGCAGTTTACATATAGAAGTAAAAACTCATGGTATAACAGTGTATTCACATTGAATACAAGTATATTCCATGCAGTTTACATATAGAAGTAAAAACTCATGGTATAATAGTGTATTCACATTGAATACAAGTATATTCCATGCAGTTTACATATAGAAGTAAAAACTCATGGTATAACAGTGTATTCACATTGAATACAAGTATATTTGATGCTGTTTACATATAGAACTAAAAACTCATGGTATAACAGTGTATTCACATTGAATACAAGTATATTCCATGCAGTTTACATATAGAAGTAAAAACTCATGGTATAACAGTGTATTCACATTGAATACAAGTATATTTGATGCTGTTTACATATAGAAGTAAAAACTCATGGTATAACAGTGTATTCACATTGAATACAAGTATATTCCATGCAGTTTACATATAGAAGTAAAAACTCATGGTATAACAGTGTATTCACATTGAATACAAGTATATTTGATGCTGTTTACATATAGAACTAAAAACTCATGGTATAACAGTGTATTCACATTGGATAAAAGTATATTCCATGCAGTTTACATATATAAGTAAAAACTCATGGTATAACAGTGTATTCACATTATATACAAGTATATTCCATGCAGTTTACATATAGAAGTAAAAACTCATGGTATAACAGTGTATTCACATTGAATACAAGTATATTTGATGCTGTTTACATATAGAACTAAAAACTCATGGTATAACAGTGTATTCACATTGAATACAAGTATAGTTGATGCAGTTTACATATAGAAGTAAAAATTCATGGTATAACAGTGTATTCACATTGAATACATGTATATTCCATGCAGTTTACATATAGAAGTAAAAACTCATGGTATAACAGTGTATTCACATTGAATACAAGTATATTCCATGCAGTTTACATATAGAAGTAAAAACTCATGGTATAACAGTGTATTCACATTGAATACAAGTATATTCCATGCAGTTTACATATAGAAGTAAAAACTCATGGTATAACAGTGTATTCACATTGAATACAAGTATATTTGATGCAGTTTACATATAGAAGTAAAAACTCATGGTATAACAGTGTATTCACATTGAATACAAGTATATTCCATGCAGTTTACATATAGAAGTAAAAACTCATGGTATAACAGTGTATTCACATTGAATACAAGTATATTTGATGCTGTTTACTTATAGAACTAAAAACTCATGGTATAACAGTGTATTCACATTGAATACAAGTATATTTCATGCAGTTTACATATAGAAGTAAAAACTCATGGTATAACAGTGCATTCACATTGAATACAAGTATATTTGATGCTGTTTACATATAGAAGTAAAAACTCATGGTATAACAGTGTATTCACATTGAATACAAGTATATTCCATGCAGTTTACATATAGAAGTAAAAACTCATGGTATAACAGTGTATTCACATTGAATACAAGTATATTTGATGCTGTTTACATATAGAACTAAAAACTCATGGTATAACAGTGTATTCACATTGAATATAAGTATATTCCATGCAGTTTACATATAGAAGTAAAAACTCATGGTATAACAGTGTATTCACATTGAATACAAGTATATTTGATGCTGTTTACATATAGAACTAAAAACTCATGGTATAACAGTGTATTCACATTGAATACAAGTATAGTTGATGCAGTTTACATATAGAAGTAAAAACTCATGGTATAACAGTGTATTCACATTGAATACAAGTATATTCCATGCAGTTTACATATAGAAGTAAAAACTCATGGTATAACATTGTATTCACATTGAATACAAGTATATTCAATGCAGTTTACATATAGAAGTAAAAACTCATGGTATAACAGTGTATTCACATTGAATACAAGTATATTTGATGCTGTTTACATATAGAACTAAAAACTCATGGTATAACAGTGTATTCACATTGAATACAAGTATATTCCATGCAGTTTACATATAGAAGTAAAAACTCATGGTATAACAGTGTATTCACATTGAATACATGTATATTCCATGCAGTTTACATATAGAAGTAAAAACTCATGGTATAACAGTGTATTCACATTGAATACAAGTATATTCCATGCAGTTTACATATAGAAGTAAAAACTCATGGTATAACAGTGTATTCACATTGAATACAAGTATATTTGATGCTGTTTACATATAGAACTAAAAACTCATGGTATAACAGTGTATTCACATTGGATAAAAGTATATTCCATGCAGTTTACATATATAAGTAAAAACTCATGGTATAACAGTGTATTCACATTATATACAAGTATATTCCATGCAGTTTACATATAGAAGTAAAAACTCATGGTATAACAGTGTATTCACATTGAATACAAGTATATTTGATGCTGTTTACATATAGAACTAAAAACTCATGGTATAACAGTGTATTCACATTGAATACAAGTATATTCCATGCAGTTTACATATAGAAGTAAAAACTCATGGTATAACAGTGTATTCACATTGAATACAAGTATATTCCATGCAGTTTACATATAGAAGTAAAAACTCATGGTATAACAGTGTATTCACATTGAATACAAGTATATTTGATGCTGTTTACATATAGAACTAAAAACTCATGGTATAACAGTGTATTCACATTGAATACAAGTATAGTTGATGCAGTTTACATATAGAAGTAAAAATTCATGGTATAACAGTGTATTCACATTGAATACATGTATATTCCATGCAGTTTACATATATAAGTAAAAACTCATGGTATAACAGTGTATTCAAATTGAATACAAGTATATTTGATGCTGTTTACATATAGAACTAAAAACTCATGGTATAACAGTGTATTCACATTGAATACATGTATATTCCATGCAGTTTACATATAGAAGTAAAAACTCATGGTATAACAGTGTATTCACATTGAATACCAGTATATTCCATGCAGTTTACATATAGAAGTAAAAACTCATGGTATAACAGTGTATTCACATTGAATACAAGTATATTTGATGCTGTTTACATATAGAACTAAAAACTCATGGTATAACAGTGTATTCACATTGAATACAAGTATAGTTGATGCAGTTTACATATAGAAGTAAAAATTCATGGTATAACAGTGTATGCAAATTGAATACATGTATATTCCATGCCGTTTACATATAGAAGTAAAAACTCATGGTATAACAGTGTATTCACATTGAATTCAAGTATATTCCATGCAGTTTACATATAGAATTAAAAACTCATGGTATAACAGTGTATTCACATTGAATACAAGTATATTTGATGCTGTTTACATATAGAACTAAAAACCCATGGTATAACAGTGTATTCACATTGAATACAAGTATATTCCATGCAGTTTACATATAGAAGTAAAAACTCATGGTATAACAGTGTATTCACATTGAATACAAGTATATTTGATGCTGTTTACCTATAGAACTAAAAACTCATGGTATAACAGTGTATTCACATTGAATACAAGTATATTCCATGCAGTTTACATATAGAAGTAAAAACTCATGGTATAACAGTGTATTCACATTGAATACAAGTATATTCCATGCAGTTTACATATAGAAGTAAAAACTCATGGTATAACAGTGTATTCACATTGAATACAAGTATATTTGATGCTGTTTACATATAAGAAGTAAAAACTCATGGGTATATAACAGTGTATTCACATTGAATACAAGTATATTCCATGCAGTTTACATATAGAAGTAAAAACTCATGGTATAACAGTGTATTCACATTGAATACAAGTATATTTGATGCTGTTTACATATAGAACTAAAAACTCATGGTATAACAGTGTATTCACATTGAATACAAGTATATTCCATGCAGTTTACATATAGAAGTAAAAACTCATGGTATAACAGTGTATTCACATTGAATCCAAGTATATTTGATGCTGTTTACATATAGAACTAAAAACTCATGGTATAACAGTGTATTCACATTGAATACAAGTATATTCCATGCAGTTTACATATAGAAGTAAAAACTCATGGTATAACAGTGTATTCACATTGAATACAAGTATATTTGATGCTGTTTACATATAGAACTAAAAACTCATGGTATAACAGTGTATTCACATTGAATACAAGTATATTCCATGCAGTTTACATATAGAAGTAAAAACTCATGGTATGACAGTGTATTCACATTGAATACAAGTATATTCCATGCAGTTTACATATAGAAGTAAAAACTCATGGTATAACAGTGTATTCACATTGAATACAAGTATATTTGATGCTGTTTACATATAGAAATAAAAACTCATGGTATAACAGTGTATTCACATTGAATACAAGTATATTCCATGCAGTTTACATATAGAAGTAAAAACTCATGGTATAACAGTGTATTCACATTGAATACAAGTATATTTGATGCTGTTTACATATAGAACTAAAAACTCATGGTATAACAGTGTATTCACATTGAATACAAGTATATTCCATGCAGTTTACATATAGAAGTAAAAACTCATGGTATAACAGTGTATTCACATTGAATACAATGTATATACCATGCAGTAGATGGTATAACAGTTATTAATTAAAAACTCAAGGTATATTTAAAAAACTCATTATAACAGTGTATTCACATTGAATAAAGAATATTCCACAGTAAATGTATTCACATTGAATACAAGTATATTCCATGCAGTTTACAAATAGGTATAAAATTCATGGTAAATAACAGTGTATTCACATTGAATACAAATATATTCCATGATTTATATATAGAAGTAAAAACTCATGGTATAACAGTGTATTCACATTGAATACAATATATTACTGTTTACATATAGAAGTAAAAACTCATGGTATAACAGTGTATTCACATTGAATACAAGTATATTCCATGCAATATAGAAGTAAAAACACATAGTATAACAGTGTATTCACATTGAATACAAGTATATTCAAATGCAGTTTACATATAGAAGTAAAAACTCATGGTATAACAGTGTATTCACATTGAATACAAGTATATTTGATGCTGTTTACATATAGAACTAAAAACTCATGGTATAACAGTGTATTCACATTGAATACAAGTATATTCCATGCAGTTTACATTATAGAAGTAAAAACTCATGGTATAACAGTGTATTCACATTGAATCCAAGTATATTTGATGCTGTTTACATATAGAACTAAAAACTCATGGTATAACAGTGTATTCACATTGAATACAAGTATATTCCATGCAGTTTACATATAGAAGTAAAAACTCATGGTATAACAGTGTATTCACATTGAATACAAGTATATTTGATGCTGTTTACATATAGAACTAAAAACTCATGGTATAACAGTGTATTCACATTGAATACAATGTATATTCCATGCAGTTTACATATAGAAGTAAAAACTCATGGTATGACAGTGTATTCACATTGAATACAAGTATATTCCATGCAGTTTACATATAGAAGTAAAAACTCATGGTATAACAGTGTATTCACATTGAATACAAGTATATTTGATGCTGTTTACATATAGAACTAAAAACTCATGGTATAACAGTGTATTCACATTGAATACAAGTATATTCCATGCAGTTTACATATATAAGTAAAAACTCATGGTATAACAGTGTATTCACATTGAATACAAGTATATTTGATGCTGTTTACATATAGAACTAAAAACTCATGGTATAACAGTGTATTCACATTGAATACAAGTATATTCCATGCAGTTTACATATAGAAGTAAAAACTTATGGTTCAACAGTGTATTCACATGGAATCCAAGTATATTTGATGCTGTTTACATATAGAACTAAAAACTCATGGTATAACAGTGTATTCACATTGAATACAAGTATATTCCATGCAGTTTACATATAGAAGTAAAAACTCATGGTATAACAGTGTATTCACATTGAATACAAGTATATTTGATGCTGTTTACATATAGAACTAAAAACTCATGGTATAACAGTGTATTCACATTGAATACAAGTATAGTTGATGCAGTTTACATATAGAAGTAAAAACTCATGGTATAACAGTGTATTCACATTGAATACAAGTATATTCCATGCAGTTTACATATAGAAGTAAAAACTCATGGTATAACAGTGTATTCACATTGAATACAAGTATATTCCATGCAGTTTACATATAGAAGTAAAAACTCATGGTATAACAGTGTACTCACATTGAATACAAGTATATTTGATGCTGTTTACATATAGAACTAAAAACTCATGGTATAACAGTGTATTCACATTGAATACAAGTATAGTTGATGCAGTTTACATATAGAAGTAAAAACTCATGGTATAGCAGTGTATTCACATTGAATACAAGTATATTCCATGCAGTTTACATATAGAAGTAAAAACTCATGGTATAACAGTGTATTCACATTGAATACAAGTATATTCCATGCAGTTTACATATAGAAGTAAAAACTCATGGTATAACAGTGTATTCACATTGAATACAAGTATATTTGATGCTGTTTACATATAGAACTAAAAACTCATGGTATAACAGTGTATTCACATTGATTACAAGTATATTCCATGCAGTTTACATATAGAAGTAAAAACTCATGGTATAACAGTGTATTCACATTGAATACATGTATATTCCATGCAGTTTACATATAGAAGTAAAAACTCATGGTATAACAGTGTATTCACATTGAATACAAGTATATTCCATGCAGTTTACATATAGAAGTAAAAACTCATGGTATAACAGTGTATTCACATTGAATACAAGTATATTCCATGCAGTTTACATATAGAAGTAAAAACTCATGGTATAACAGTGTATTCACATTGAATACAAGTATATTTGATGCTGTTTACATATAGAAGTAAAAACTCATGGTATAACAGTGTATTCACATTGAATACAAGTATATTCCATGCAGTTTACATATAGAAGTAAAAACTCATGGTATAACAGTGTATTCACATTGAATACAAGTATATTTGATGCTGTTTACATATAGAACTAAAAACTCATGGTATAACAGTGTATTCACATTGAATACAAGTATATTCCATGCAGTTTACATATAGAAGTAAAAACTCATGGTATGACAGTGTATTCACATTGAATACATGTATATTCTATGCAGTTTACATATAGAAGTAAAAACTCATGGTATAACAGTGTATTCACATTGAATACAAGTATATTCCATGCAGTTTACATATAGAAGTAAAAACTCATGGTATAACAGTGTATTCACATTGAATACAAGTATATTCCATGCAGTTTACATATAGAAGTAAAAACTCATGGTATAACAGTGTATTCACATTGAATACAAGTATATTTGATGCTGTTTACATATAGAACTAAAAACTCATGGTATAACAGTGTATTCACATTGAATACATTTATATTCCATGCAGTTTACATATAGAAGTAAAAACTCATGGTATAACAGTGTATTCACATTGAATCCAAGTATATTTGATGCTGTTTACATATAGAACTAAAAACTCATGGTATAACAGTGTATTCACATTGAATACAAGTATATTCCATGCAGTTTACATATAGAAGTAAAAACTCATGGTATAACAGTGTATTCACATTGAATACAAGTATATTTGATGCTGTTTACATATAGAACTAAAAACTCATGGTATAACAGTGTATTCACATTGAATACATGTATATTCCATGCAGTTTATCATATAGAAGTAAAAACTCATGGTATGACAGTGTATTCACATTGAATACAAGTATATTCCATGCAGTTTACATATAGAAGTAAAAACTCATGGTATAACAGTGTATTCACATTGAATACAAGTATATTTGATGCTGTTTACATATAGAACTAAAAACTCATGGTATAACAGTGTATTCACATTGAATACAAGTATATTCCATGCAGTTTACATATAGAAGTAAAAACTCATGGTATAACAGTGTATTCACATTGAATACAAGTATATTTGATGCTGGTTACATATAGAACTAAAAACTCATGGTATAACAGTGTATTCACATTGAATACATGTATATTCCATACAGTTTACATATAGAAGTAAAAACTCATGGTATGACAGTGTATTCACATTGAATACAAGTATATTCCATGCAGTTTACATATAGAAGTAAAAACTCATGGTATAACAGTGTATTCACATTGAATACAAGTATATTTGATGCTGTTTACATATAGAACTAAAACTCATGGTATAACAGTGTATTCACATTGAATACAAGTATATTCCATGCAGTTTACATATAGAAGTAAAAACTCATGGTATAACAGTGTATTCACATTGAATACAAGTATATTCCATGCAGTTTACATATAGAAGTAAAAACTCATGGTATAACCTGTGTATTCACATTGAATACAAGTATATTTGATGCTGTTTACATATAGAACTAAAAACTCATGGTATAACAGTGTATTCACATTGAATACATGTATATTCCATGCAGTTTACATATAGAAGTAAAAACTCATGGTATAACAGTGTATTCACATTGAATACAAGTATATTTGATGCTGTTTACATATAGAACTAAAAACTCATGGTATAACAGTGTATTCACATTGAATACAAGTATAGTTGATGCAGTTTACATATAGAAGTAAAAACTCATGGTATAACAGTGTATTCACATTGAATACAAGTATATTCCATGCAGTTTACATATAGAAGTAAAACTACTCATGGTGGTATAACAGTGTATTCACATTGAATACAAGTATATTTGATGCTGTTTACATATAGAAGTAAAAACTCATGGTATAACAGTGTATTCACATTGAATACAAGTATATTCCATGCAGTTTATATATAGAAGTAAAAACTCATGGTATAACAGTGTATTCACATTGAATACAAGTATATTTGATGCTGTTTACATATAGAACTAAAAACTCATGGTATAACAGTGTATTCACAGTGAATACAAAAAATTTCCTTCAGTTTTTATATAAAAGTAAAAACTCATGGTATAACAGTGTATTCACATTGAATACAAGTATATTTGATGCTGTTTACATATAGAACTAAAAATGTAACAAAACTCATAAGTATAACAGTGTATTCACATTGAATACAAGTATATTCCATGCAGTTTACATATAAAAAAAAAAACTCATGGTATAACAGTGTATTCACATTGAATACAAGTATATTTGATGCTGTTTACATATAGAACTAAAAACTCATGGTATAACAGTGTATTCACATTGAATAAAACAAGTAAAATCTTTAAAAAAACTCATGGTATAACAGTGTATTCACATTGAATACAAGTATATTCCATGCAGTTTATATATAGAAGTAAAAACTCATGGTATAACAGTGTATTTACATTGAATACAAGTATATTTGATGCTGTTTACATATAGAACTAAAAACTCATGGTATAACAGTGTATTCACATTGAATACAAGTATATTCCATGCAGTTTACATATAGAAGTAAAAACTCATGGTATAACAGTGTATTCACATTGAATACAAGTATATTTAATGCTGTTTACATATAGAACTAAAAACTCATGGTATAACAGTGTATTCACATTGAATACAAGTATATTCCATGCAGTTTACATAGAAGTTCAACAGTGTATTCACATTGAATCCAAGTATATTTGATGCAATAAAAACTCAAACGGTATAACAGTGTATTCACATTGAATACAAGTATATTCCATGCAGTTTACATATAGAAGTAAAAACTCATGGTATAACAGTGAATTCACATTGAATACAAGTATATTTGATGCTGTTTACATATAGAACTAAAAACTCATGGTATAACAGTGTATTCACATTGAATACATGTATATTCCATACAGTTTACATGTAGAAGTAAAAACTCATGGTATGACAGTGTATTCACATTGAATACAAGTATATTCCATGCAGTTTACATATAGAAGGAAAAACTCATGGTATAACAGTGTATTCACATTGAATACAAGTATATTTGATGCTGTTTACATATAGAACTAAAAACTCATGGTATAACAGTGTATTCACATTGAATACAAGTATATTCCATGCAGTTTACATATAGAAGTAAAAACTCATGGTATAACAGTGTATTCACATTGAATACAAGTATATTCCATGCAGTTTACATATAGAAGTAAAAACTCATGGTATAACAGTGTATTCACATTGAATACAAGTATATTTGATGCTGTTTACATATAGAACTAAAAACTCATGGTATAACAGTGTATTCACATTGAATACAAGTATATTCCATGCAGTTTACATATAGAAGTAAAAACTCATGGTATAACAGTGTATTCACATTGAATACAAGTATATTTGATGCTGTTTACATATAGAACTAAAAACTCATGGTATAACAGTGTATTCACATTGAATACAAGTATATTCCATGCAGTTTACATATAGAAGTAAAAACTCATGGTATAACAGTGTATTCACATTGAATACATGTATATTCCATGCAGTTTACATATAGAAGTAAAAACTCATGGTATAACAGTGTATTCACATTGAATACAAGTATATTCCATGCAGTTTACATATAGAAGTAAAAACTCATGGTATAACAGTGTATTCACATTGAATACAAGTATATTCCATGCAGTTTACATATAGAAGTAAAAACTCATGGTATAACAGTGTATTCACATTGAATACAAGTATATTTGATGCTGTTTACATATAGAACTAAAAACTCATGGTATAACAGTGTATTCACATTGAATACAAGTATATTCCATGCAGTTTACATATAGAAGTAAAAACTCATGGTATAACAGTGTATTCACATTGAATCCAAGTATATTTGATGCTGTTTACATATAGAACTAAAAACTCATGGTATAACAGTGTATTCACATTGAATACAAGTATATTCCATGCAGTTTACATATAGAAGTAAAAACTCATGGTATAACAGTGTATTCACATTGAATACAAGTATATTTGATGCTGTTTACATATAGAACTAAAAACTCATGGTATAACAGTGTATTCACATTGAATACATGTATATTCCATGCAGTTTACATATAGAAGTAAAAACTCATGGTATGACAGTGTATTCACATTGAATACAAGTATATTCCATGCAGTTTACATATAGAAGTAAAAACTCATGGTATAACAGTGTATTCACATTGAATACAAGTATATTTGATGCTGTTTACATATAGAACTAAAAACTCATGGTATAACAGTGTATTCACATTGAATACAAGTATATTCCATGCAGTTTACATATAGAAGTAAAAACTCATGGTATAACAGTGTATTCACATTGAATACAAGTATATTCCATGCAGTTAACATATAGAAGTAAAAACTCATGGTATAACAGTGTATTTACATTGAATACAAGTATATTTGATGCTGTTTACATATAGAACTAAAAACTCATGGTATAACAGTGTATTCACATTGAATACAAGTATATTCCATGCAGTTTACATATAGAAGTAAAAACTCATGGTATAACAGTGTATTCACATTGAATACAAGTATATTTGATGCTGTTTACATATAGAACTAAAAACTCATGGTATAACAGTGTATTCACATTGAATACAAGTATATTCCATGCAGTTTACATATAGAAGTAAAAACTCATGGTTCAACAGTGTATTCACATTGAATCCAAGTATATTTGATGCTGTTTACATATAGAACTAAAAACTCATGGTATAACAGTGTATTCACATTGAATACAAGTATATTCCATGCAGTTTACATATAGAAGTAAAAACTCATGGTATAACAGTGAATTCACATTGAATACAAGTATATTTGATGCTGTTTACATATAGAACTAAAAACTCATGGTATAACAGTGTATTCACATTGAATACATGTATATTCCATACAGTTTACATGTAGAAGTAAAAACTCATGGTATGACAGTGTATTCACATTGAATACAAGTATATTCCATGCAGTTTACATATAGAAGTAAAAACTCATGGTATAACAGTGTATTCACATTGAATACAAGTATATTTGATGCTGTTTACATATAGAACTAAAAACTCATGGTATAACAGTGTATTCACATTGAATACAAGTATATTCCATGCAGTTTACATATAGAAGTAAAAACTCATGGTATAACAGTGTATTCACATTGAATACAAGTATATTCCATGCAGTTTACATATAGAAGTAAAAACTCATGGTATAACAGTGTATTCACATTGAATACAAGTATATTTGATGCTGTTTACATATAGAACTAAAAACTCATGGTATAACAGTGTATTCACATTGAATACATGTATATTCCATGCAGTTTACATATAGAAGTAAAAACTCATGGTATAACAGTGTATTCACATTGAATACAAGTATATTTGATGCTGTTTCCATATAGAACTAAAAACTCATGGTATAACAGTGTATTCACATTGAATACAAGTATATTCCATGCAGTTTACATATAGAAGTAAAAACTCATGGTATAACAGTGTATTCACATTGAATACAAGTATATTTGATGCTGTTTACATATAGAACTAAAAACTCATGGTATAACAGTGTATTCACATTGAATAGAAGTATATTCCATGCAGTTTACATATAGAAGTAAAAACTCATGGTTCAACAGTGTATTCACATTGAATCCAAGTATATTTGATGCTGTTTACATATAGAACTAAAAACTCATGGTATGACAGTGTATTCACATTGAATACAAGTATATTCCATGCAGTTTACAAATAGAAGTAAAAACTCATGGTATAACAGTGTATTCACATTGAATACAAGTATATTTGATGCTGTTTACATATAGAACTAAAAACTCATGGTATAACAGTGTATTCACATTGAATACATGTATATTCCATACAGTTTACATGTAGAAGTAAAAACTCATGGTATGACAGTGTATTCACATTGAATACAAGTATATTCCATGCAGTTTACATATAGAAGTAAAAACTCATGGTATAACAGTGTATTCACATTGAATACAAGTATATTTGATGCTGTTTACATATAGAACTAAAAACTCATGGTATAACAGTGTATTCACATTGAATACAAGTATATTCCATGCAGTTTACATATAGAAGTAAAAACTCATGGTATAACAGTGTATTCACATTGAATACAAGTATATTCCATGCAGTTTACATATAGAAGTAAAAACTCATGGTATAACAGTGTATTCACATTGAATACAAGTATATTTGATGCTGTTTACATATAGAACTAAAAACTCATGGTATAACAGTGTATTCACATTGAATACATGTATATTCCATGCAGTTTACATATAGAAGTAAAAACTCATGGTATAACAGTGTATTCACATTGAATACAAGTATATTTGATGCTGTTTCCATATAGAACTAAAAACTCATGGTATAACAGTGTATTCACATTGAATACAAGTATATTCCATGCAGTTTACATATAGATGTAAAAACTCATGGTATAACAGTGTATTCACATTGAATACAAGTATATTTGATGCTGTTTACATATAGAACTAAAAACTCATGGTATAACAGTGTATTCACATTGAATACAAGTATATTCCATGCAGTTTACATATAGAAGTAAAAACTCATGGTTCAACAGTGTATTCACATTGAATCCAAGTATATTTGATGCTGTTTACATATAGAACTAAAAACTCATGGTATAACAGTGTATTCACATTGAATACAAGTATATTCCATGCAGTTTACATATAGAAGTAAAAATTCATGGTATAACAGTGTATTCACATTGAATACAAGTATATTTGATGCTGTTTACATATAGAACTAAAAACTCATGGTATAACAGTGTATTCACATTGAATACATGTATATTCCATACAGTTTACATATAGAAGTAAAAACTCATGGTATGACAGTGTATTCACATTGAATACAAGTATATTCCATGCAGTTTACATATAGAAGTAAAAACTCATGGTATAACAGTGTATTCACATTGAATACAAGTATATTTGATGCTGTTTACATATAGAACTAAAAACTCATGGTATAACAGTGTATTCACATTGAATACAAGTATATTCCATGCAGTTTACATATAGAAGTAAAAACTCATGGTATAACAGTGTATTCACATTGAATACAAGTATATTCCATGCAGTTTACATATAGAAGTAAAAACTCATGGTATAACAGTGTATTCACATTGAATACAAGTATATTTGATGCTGTTTACATATAGAACTAAAAACTCATGGTATAACAGTGTATTCACATTGAATACATGTATATTCCATGCAGTTTACATATAGAAGTAAAAACTCATGGTATAACAGTGTATTCACATTGAATACAAGTATATTTGATGCTGTTTACATATAGAACTAAAAACTCATGGTATAACAGTGTATTCACATTGAATACAAGTATAGTTGATGCAGTTTACATATAGAAGTAAAAACTCATGGTATAACAGTGTATTCACATTGAATACAAGTATATTCCATGCAGTTTACATATAGAAAGTAAAAACTCATGGTATAACAGTGTATTCACATTGAATACAAGTATATTTGATGCTGTTTACATATAGAACTAAAAACTCATGGTATAACAGTGTATTCACATTGAATACATGTATATTCCATGCAGTTTACATATAGAAGTAAAAACTCATGGTATAACAGTGTATTCACATTGAATACAAGTATATTTGATGCTGTTTCCATATAGAACTAAAAACTCATGGTATAACAGTGTATTCACATTGAATACAAGTATATTCCATGCAGTTTACATATAGATGTAAAAACTCATGGTATAACAGTGTATTCACATTGAATACAAGTATATTTGATGCTGTTTACATATAGAACTAAAAACTCATGGTATAACAGTGTATTCACATTGAATACAAGTATATTCCATGCAGTTTACATATAGAAGTAAAAACTCATGGTTCAACAGTGTATTCACATTGAATCCAAGTATATTTGATGCTGTTTACATATAGAACTAAAAACTCATGGTATAACAGTGTATTCACATTGAATACAAGTATATTCCATGCAGTTTACATATAGAAGTAAAAATTCATGGTATAACAGTGTATTCACATTGAATACAAGTATATTTGATGCTGTTTACATATAGAACTAAAAACTCATGGTATAACAGTGTATTCACATCGAATACATGTATATTCCATACAGTTTACATATAGAAGTAAAAACTCATGGTATGACAGTGTATTCACATTGAATACAAGTATATTCCATGCAGTTTACATATAGAAGTAAAAACTCATGGTATAACAGTGTATTCACATTGAATACAAGTATATTTGATGCTGTTTACATATAGAACTAAAAACTCATGGTATAACAGTGTATTCACATTGAATACAAGTATATTCCATGCAGTTTACATATAGAAGTAAAAACTCATGGTATAACAGTGTATTCACATTGAATACAAGTATATTCCATGCAGTTTACATATAGAAGTAAAAACTCATGGTATAACAGTGTATTCACATTGAATACAAGTATATTTGATGCTGTTTACATATAGAACTAAAAACTCATGGTATAACAGTGTATTCACATTGAATACATGTATATTCCATGCAGTTTACATATAGAAGTAAAAACTCATGGTATAACAGTGTATTCACATTGAATACAAGTATATTTGATGCTGTTTACATATAGAACTAAAAACTCATGGTATAACAGTGTATTCACATTGAATACAAGTATAGTTGATGCAGTTTACATATAGAAGTAAAAACTCATGGTATAACAGTGTATTCACATTGAATACAAGTATATTCCATGCAGTTTACATATAGAAGTAAAAACTCATGGTATAACAGTGTATTCACATTGAATACAAGTATATTTGATGCTGTTTACATATAGAACTAAAAACTCATGGTATAACAGTGTATTCACATTGAATACAAGTATATTCCATGCAGTTTACATATAGAAGTAAAAACTCATGGTATAACAGTGTATTCACATTGAATACAAGTATATTCCATCCAGTTTACATATAGAAGTAAAAACTCATGGTATAACAGTGTATTCACATTGAATACAAGTATATTTGATGCTGTTTACATATAGAACTAAAAACTCATGGTATAACAGTGTATTCACATTGAATACAAGTATATTCCATGCAGTTTACATATAGAAGTAAAAACTCATGGTATAACAGTGTATTCACATTGAATACAAGTATATTTGATGCTGTTTACATATAGAACTAAAAACTCATGGTATAACAGTGTATTCACATTGAATACAAGTATATTCCATGCAGTTTACATATAGAAGTAAAAACTCATGGTATAACAGTGTATTCACATTGAATACAAGTATATTCCATGCAGTTTACATATAGAAGTAAAAACTCATGGTATAACAGTGTATTCACATTGAATACAAGTATATTTGATGCTGTTTACATATAGAACTAAAAACTCATGGTATAACAGTGTATTCACATTGAATACAAGTATATTCCATGCAGTTTACATATAGAAGTAAAAACTCATGGTATAACAGGGTATTCACATTGAATACAAGTATATTTGATGCTGTTTACATATAGAACTAAAAACTCATGGTATAACAGTGTATTCACATTGAATACAAGTATATTCCATGCAGTTTACATATAGAAGTAAAAACTCATGGTTCAACAGTGTATTCACATTGAATCCAAGTATATTTGATGCTGTTTACATATAGAACTAAAAAGTCATGGTATAACAGTGTATTCACATTGAATACAAGTATATTCCATGCAGTTTACATATAGAAGTAAAAACTCATGGTATAACAGTGTATTCACATTGAATACAAGTATTTTTGTGCGAGACGTCTAAAAACAACGTTTTGCAACGCATCGCGGACAAAGAAGTGTCCCTTCCTCCCATCTTTTCATTGTCCTTTTTTTCTCAACCCCTTTTTGTTTTTTGTTCAGACAGTCACGCTAAAACAACGCTACCTTCGAGACGTGTGTCTCTTATCGTAGCAACCAACTGTTCTCTAGTCGGTTGGCACCCGACCCCATTCAGTTTAAACCTTTGAAAAGTGTGGCGAAACTAGGAATACAAGCTTTAATCGTGTTCCAAGTAAACTCCCGTGTTTAGCACCATCTTTGTCTCATCTAAGTTTAATTATTCGATGCAGTGAAGGCATGGAGGTCTAACACATTTGGTGCATCGACCTTGCGTTTCGAATCCCGAAAAAAAAAAAAAAATAAAACTAAACACATTTACGTGCCTTGAATTTTTGTACTCGTCTAAAGTAAGTCTTTACCTGTCGTGCAACGACCTTGCGTTAGAACGCGTACGAGTTTTTCCCCGATCCTTTGAAATATGTTGACGACCAAGCGCATGGCGTCACCAACCGTTAAAGTTATCCATTCATATCTTTGACATCTGAACAGGTAGACAATTTCCCTGTGAGAACTTATTTCAGGGTCTAAAAACAAAAGGGAAAACCTTAAGTGGCAAGTAAAATAAAAAAAAAGGAAAACCACCCAATCTTTTTTAAACTCATTTTCTAATTGATCCTTTGTAATCTAAACCCAAATTGGCAATTTTGTCTAGCTAGCATATTGCCTAAAGTTGTTTGCGAAGTAAATTCAGTAGAAACGGCAGAATCCATTTAGGGATACAAGGGGGAAGCCAGGTAGTAGCAGACGACAATTTCATACTCTCTCTGCCCACGACCGAATTGTTAAATCTCTCCCCACATCTAGTGAGATTTCACAGGCCCACAGACCGCTCGTCAGCAGTCCGAGTAAATTTTTTCTCGTAGAATCGCCCACGCGGTAGTTATAGTGTTACACACCCACCTTTCTTTCTCGACGCCCACGTGGCCATTACGTTTCCAAACTGCCTCGACGCCGCAACAGCCGGATATCACGCGCCATCCAGGCCGCTGTTCATGAGCAAAGAAGAATATTACGACGTCAACAGCGAGTCGAGCAGATACGTCAAAGAGAGATTGGCCATCAACGAATTCACGAAGAGAGACAAGCCGCAGTTGTCGCGGCCACTCAAGAAGCAGAAAGATTGTTGCAAGCTATTTTGGCCGAACGAGCATCAAAAGAAGCGGCTAAAAAACCACAAAAAGAGCAGTCACCTGCTCAATCTAAAGAGGAATTAGTCAATACTAATAAAGAGCAAAATCAAGTTTTGCATCCCACCTCTTAAAAAATACGGTCCTAAGAGCCAAGTCCTAGATCCCTCGTGGTCCATTGGGCTAGCTTCTTGTTGGGCTTGTTTTTGTAAAAAAAAAAATGTCGACAACCAACAATATTTCATCGCCTAGAGCAGAAAGCCACATCGCACGTCCACAAAGTCAAGTTCGAGACGTGCAAACGGAATACACCGACCAATACCCACCATTGAACGACCCGAGGGCGCTGAAACAAGCAAGAACCATCGAAAAAACTCGTGCGACCAAACTTGCAAACAAGATCTCCAAACACGTGCAAGATAAAGGAAGTCGCACCGAACTCAAGTACATGAAGAAAGATTTCTGCGCGCTTATCGACGACTGCTTTTCAATCCAAGAGCAATATTGTAAATCAAAAGGAGATGAAGATGAACGTGACAAGCAATGGTCGGAAGAACTCGACTGGAATTCAAAAATAATACTTTCCATAATCGAAGATTATTTGGCAAGGTCATCCCGTCCGGCATCCATAGCATCCAGCCAGTCGAACGCTACTATCCATTCACTGCAGCCTAATCGTCCAGCAAGCCGGCAATCGGCATCACCATCACCATCAAGTTCAATCTCGACGCAGTTCTCAAAAGCTTCGGAAGTGGAAAAAAGTCAGCGACAAAAATTAGAGAAGCAGATCCAACAAATGAAACTAGACGAAGAAGAAAAAATTTTACAAGCCGTCGAAGATGAAAGAAGTCGTCAGTCCATCATAAACACGAAAGCTAATCACGAAGCCGAAAAACATGCTAAAGAATTAGCTGAAGAAAACAACAAAATCAAAACCGCGCTGGAGATGGAAAAACAAAAACAAAAAGAGCTGTTCGAAGCTGTCCAAGAAAAAGATCGATTGCTGAGGCAAGAACAAAAAGAGAGGCGCGAAAACGATCAAAAATTACACCAAGTGATTCATGAACAGGAAAAAAAAATTGTCAGCATTTCCTCAAACCCATCGTACGCCCAATCCTTTCAGCCTCCGCAATTCGATACAACCAGGAGGCCCGGAACAGTTTACGGTGAAGATTTATTTACAACCAATCAGATGACAACACGTCAACCCGAAAATGAACAAGTCAATTTCAAACAATGGACAGCCCACAACGACAACTTAAGGTCGTCAACAGCACATTCCGTCGATTTTAACCGCAACCCAAGATCAGTTTTTCGTCTCCCGAAATTAGATTTAAAACCCTACGACGGCGATCCGAAAAAATGGCCCGACTTCATTGCAATTTTTAGAGATTTGGTTCACTCTGACAGCAGCTTGTCTGCAACAGAAAAAATGGCGTTACTCAAGCGATCTCTATCAGAAGAAATCCGAAATGGACTGGGTGACTCACTCAGCAGCTCGGCTTTGTACAGTGAAGCTTTGACCGAGCTCGAAAGTACGTATGGACATCCTCAAATTGTATCAAGAGCATACATCCAATCTCTGATCGAGTTGCCGAAAGTGAACAACAACGACTACAAGACACTGCTCAAGTTTTCGCAAACCCTCAACGGAGCAGTATCTTCTTTAAAAAACGGAGGCTACGAGCACGAGCTGAAAGCGTCGGGCTTGCTCGAGCTCATTTTGGCAAAGCTTCCAGTGGAATTACAAAGCAGGTGGGGGAGGAAGATAGTCAAGAGCCATCCTGTCTGCCTAACCCTTCAAGACTTCTCAAATTGGATTCACGTAATAGTCAAAGGAGAAATGATGGCCAAACATTGTTTAGTGTCAACAGCATCATCGTCCCCGCCCAACAAAAGCATCCTAAAGCCGGGCCGGCAGCAAACGGACCAAAAGACAAAGCATCCTCCTACAATCAACATAATCGAAAAAAAAGCATCCGCTGCAGTCTCAACAGCAGTCAAACATCACGATGTAAACAAAACCTTGACGTGTCTCTTGTGCAGAGGAGACCACCGACTTTCATCGTGTACAAGCTTCACATCTTTGTCTTTAGAAGAAAGGATAAAGATCATCAAGGACTACAACTGCTGTCTACGCTGCCTAACCAAAGGTCACTGGACGAAAGACTGTTTCAACAAAACCAAGTGCAACGTTCAAGAATGTACTGCCCATCACCACCCACTTCTTCACGGTGCCCCAAACCTGAGTGTGTCATTTAAAAATGAGGGAAAGGCACTCAAGGAACATAAATCCGAGGCATCGGAAAATAAAAACACAACCAAAAAGGGCGTAGGAACGCACACCGTCGAAGGAGATTCAACCACGACCCTGCTACTGACAGTTCCAGTCATCATTGAAGCTAACGGAGTGCATGTCCAAACAGTAGGCATCTTGGATCAGGGAAGCCAAGCATCATTGATTCTCGACAAACTATAAAAAAAACTCAAACTCGATGGTCCTACACAGTCATCACCTTTAGCGACCTTTCACGGAAACGATCCAAAGATTAAAGTAAAATGTGTATCTTTCAACATTCTCACCGCTGATTCCAGTCGCTCCTTTGAAGTCAAGTCTGCGTACACAGTCCCGCGTCTACAAATTCACAACACTAGCCTAAATTGGTCGGTAGTCAAACATCGATGGGCGCATCTCCGTGACATCGAACCAATCAACGTAGATAGAAGTGAAATAGGCGTTCTTTTAGGACGTGATGTGCTCCGCGTTCACGACGTACTCGATTCCCGTTATCCAGCCGACGGAGTTGACGCCCCAGATGCAATCAAAACTCATTTCGGATGGTGTGTAACTGGACCAGTGGCAACCGCCGCTTTGCATCCAACTCTTCACATCAACATGCTCTCTACCAGCCATCAACTCACGGATCAGTTTCTTCACGACCTCGTCAATCAATTCTGGCTCACGGAAAGTTTCGGTGTTCGTCCTTCAACAACTTTGCCTTTATCAACAGACGACAGAGCAGCATTGAAAATTCTCGAGCAGACGACGCGTCATACTGGAGAAAGGTACGAAGTCGGGTTAATGTTGCGCAACCCACAAATCAATATTCCGAATAATCGTGAAGTCGCCGCCCGACATTTCAACTCGCTGCAGAAACGTTTTGTCCGTGATCCAGCTTTCGCCGAAAGATATTCCCGTGTAATGAATGAATACATCTCCCTTGGACACGCAAAAGTGGTGGACGTTAACAACTCCAACTGCAAAGGCGCCACCTGGTACCTTCCGCATCATGGCGTGACAAACCCAAACAAACCGGATAAAGTTCGCGTCGTGTTTAATCCATCCGCTCGTCACAAAGGAACATCGCTGAACGAAAAACTGTACAAAGGCCCCGATCTTCTAACGAGTCTCATTGGTGTCCTTCTTCGCTTCCGGCAACTTCCCGTCCCAATCTCCGGCGACATCGAGAAGATGTACCATCAAGTTCTTGTTCCAAAAGAGCAACAATCTCTCTTTCGTTTTTTTGGAGCGACGCAGGAGAACCGAAAGAATATCAAATGACAGTTCATGTCTTTGGTGCCGTATCGTCTCCAACCAGCTGCATCTACGCCCTGCGAAAAACAGCAGAAGACTTCGGCAGCCGCTTTCCCGGCGTAGCCGACGCTGTATTCAAGAACATGTACGTGGATAATTATTTGGACTCAACAGAGACAGAAGGAGAAGCCATCGCAAGATTACGCGACGTGTCAGCATTGTTAAAGTGTGGTGGTTTTAACATGGTCCAATGGCTCTCATCCTCTCGATCTGTTTTGGCCGCCGTCGATCACTCCGATCTCTCGCGATCACTCGATCTGGATGCTGACAAACTCCCAATCGAACGGACTCTTGGACTACTCTGGAATTGTCAAAACGATTCATTCAACTTTAAATCTTCGATCAAAATCCAAGCCAAAACTAAACGTGAGGTGCTCCAAGAAGTAGCCTCCGTCTTCGATCCGCTCGGATTTCTCTCTCCAGTTGTAATGACAGCTAAAATATTGCTTCAAGACATTTGGCGATCCGGTGCGGATTGGGACGATCCACTGCCTCCTACTTTGTTAGACATTTGGACGGCATGGGCAAAAGACCTTTCATCAATCGCTTCCATCACGATTCCGCGCTGCTTCCGGTTACAAGAAAAACCCCAATATTTTGAGCTTCACGTTTTTTCTGACGCATCTGAGCTCGGTTACGGTGCGTGTGTCTACCTGCGAGCCAAATATGCAAACGGAACCTTCCGTCTCAATCTTCTTCTCGCAAAAGCAAGAGTCTCCCCGTTACGCCAGTTGTCTATTCCACGTTTGGAGCTACAAGGTGCAGTACTTGGCGTTCGATTATGTGACTCAGCCGTCAACGAGCTTGGACCCATTGCATCACAAGTAATCTATTGGTGTGATTCTCAAACGGTACTACAATGGATCCACTCAAAGTCATGCAAATATCATGCGTTCGTCGCTCACCGGATTACCGAAATTCTCGATAGCAGTGCCGCTTCCCAGTGGCGCCACGTCCCAGGCGAAATGAATCCAGCCGACGATTGTTCCAGGGGTATTCCCGCTACTCATCTTACAACTCAACACAGATGGTTCCGCGGCCCAGACTTCCTCGCCTTACCACCATCTTCATGGCCTTCAACTGGTGTTATCGTTGAGCCATCATCAGACGATCCTGAGGTGTCACCGGCAAAATGGGTCGGCCACATTCAGGTCACCAACGACCACCCCGTCTTCAACCTAATCCAAAACTCATCAAATCTGCACAAGTTGAAGCGGATCGTCGCATGGCTACTTCGGTTCGTTAACAATCGCCAAATCAATCCTAAAAATCGACAATGCGCTCCTTATGTCAAAGCTCCTGAACTCCGTGATGCTCTTCGCTATATAATCCGCGTCGATCAACGCCATTTCTTCGACAACGAGTTCTTATGTTTGATCAAAGGACGGCCGGTCTCAACAGCGTCTTCACTAGCCAATCTCACACCATTCTTGGATCCCCACGGAGTTATCCGGGTTGGTGGAAGGCTCCAGCACGCGTCTCTTCCGGAAGACACCAAACATCCAATTGTGTTGTCCTCCGACAGCCAACTTTCAATAATGGTCATCACCGACATGCACGAACTTCTTATCCATGCAACAACAGAGCCTACGCTTCACGCACTTCGGGAAAAATATCACGTCCTCCATCCTCGGGCCTCCATAAATCGGGTAATCCGCAATTGCTTCACCTGCAAGTTCCGTCGCAGTCAACCAGCGCCACCCCTCATGGGACCACTTCCAGCTAGCCGTCTCAAAACACATCTTCCCCCTTTTACTAATGTCGGCATCGACTTTTTTGGCCCGTTGCCAGTAGTAATCTTGAGAAGATCTGTCAAACGCTATGGCGTCATGTTCACATGCCTAGACTGTCGAGCTGTACATCTCGAAGTTGCAGATTCCCTGGATATCAACTCTTTCATAAACGCTTTCTCACGTTTTGCTGACCGTCGTGGCCTCCCTCAACTTTGCTACAGTGACAACGGCACAAATCTGGTCGCCGGTGAGCAGGAGATCAATCGCATCCTTTCCCGCTGGAATGAAGCTGACTTGGTGCGTAAGATAGAGAAATTGAAAAATCAACCTATCGAATGGAGATTCAGTCCGCCCGTAGCTCCCCATTTTGGTGGCTCGTGGGAGCGACTGATCAAATCTGCTAAAACCGCCCTTCGAGGGATTTTGAACGATCGGTCCGTTACCGAAGACGTCCTCGTCACGGCAATTGTTGGAGCTGAAGCCCTCATAAATTCCCGTCCGTTGACCCACGTCAGCGTCGATCCCAATGACTTTGAGGCCATCACACCCAATCATTTTTTACTGTTGCGTGCTCATCCGGGGTGCCATCTAGATTCTTCTCCTGGTTCCACAACATCCAGCAGAAGGCGTTACGAACAAGCTCAGGAGTTAATCACACATTTTTGGAACAGGTGGCTCCGAGAGTATGTCCCCAACCTCATCGAAAGGAGAAAATGGCTTCGTTCACGGCGAAACCTCGCTGTCAACGACTTAGTTCTCGTCGTTACACCGAATTCCCCTCGCGGATCATGGCCCATTGGTCGCGTCTTCAATGTCCATCAAGGTCCCGACGGAGTCGTCCGATCCGCCGACGTCAAAGTCTTTCGAGTCGTACCCAACCCATCCAAGCGTGGAAGCCGGCCTTCAGACGTCAAATGTACCACTCATCTCTACACCCGTCCGGTCCACAAACTTTGCCTTTTAGAAGAGGACGAGCAAGATGTTTCCGAGGACGGAAACAGGGCCGGCAATGTGCGAGACGTCTAAAAACAACGTTTGGCAACGCATCGCGGACAAAGAAGTGTCCCTTCCTCCCATCTTTTCATTGTCCTTTTTTTCTCAACCCCTTTTTGTTTTTTGTTCAGACAGTCACGCTAAAACAACGCTACCTTCGAGACGTGTGTCTCTTATCGTAGCAACCAACTGTTCTCTAGTCGGTTGGCACCCGACCCCATTCAGTTTAAACCTTTGAAAAGTGTTGCGAAACTAGGAATACAAGCTTTAATCGTGTTCCAAGTAAACTCCCGTGTTTAGCACCATCTTTGTCTCATCTAAGTTTAATTATTCGATGCAGTGAAGGCATGGAGGTCTAACACATATTTGATGCTGGTTACATATAGAACTAAAAACTCATGGTATAACAGTGTATTCACATTGAATACATGTATATTCCATACAGTTTACATATAGAAGTAAAAACTCATGGTATGACAGTGTATTCACATTGAATACAAGTATATTCCATGCAGTTTACATATAGAAGTAAAAACTCATGGTATAACAGTGTAATCACATTGAATACAAGTATATTTGATGCTGTTTACATATAGAACTAAAAACTCATGGTATAACAGTGTATTCACATTGAATACATGTATATTCCATGCAGTTTACATATAGAAGTAAAAACTCATGGTATAACAGTGTATTCACATTGAATACAAGTATATTTGATGCTGTTTACATATAGAACTAAAAACTCATGGTATAACAGTGTATTCACATTGAATACAAGTATATTCCATGCAGTTTACATATAGAAGTAAAAACTCATGGTTCAACAGTGTATTCACATTGAATCCAAGTATATTTGATGCTGTTTACATATAGAACTAAAAACTCATGGTATAACAGTGTATTCACATTGAATACAAGTATATTCCATGCAGTTTACATATAGAAGTAAAAACTCATGGTATAACAGTGTATTCACATTGAATACAAGTATATTTGATGCTGTTTACATATAGAACTAAAAACTCATGGTATAACAGTGTATTCACATTGAATACATGTATATTCCATACAGTTTACATGTAGAAGTAAAAACTCATGGTATGACAGTGTATTCACATTGAATACAAGTATATTCCATGCAGTTTACATATAGAAGTAAAAACTCATGGTATAACAGTGTATTCACATTGAATACAAGTATATTTGATGCTGTTTACATATAGAACTAAAAACTCATGGTATAACAGTGTATTCACATTGAATACAAGTATATTCCATGCAGTTTACATATAGAAGTAAAATCTCATGGTATAACAGTGTATTCACATTGAATACAAGTATATTCCATGCAGTTTACATATAGAAGTAAAAACTCATGGTATAACAGTGTATTCACATTGAATACAAGTATATTTGATGCTGTTTACATATAGAACTAAAAACTCATGGTATAACAGTGTATTCACATTGAATACATGTATATTCCATGCAGTTTACATATAGAAGTAAAAACTCATGGTATAACAGTGTATTCACATTGAATACAAGTATATTTGATGCTGTTTCCATATAGAACTAAAAACTCATGGTATAACAGTGTATTCACATTGAATTCAAGTATATTCCATGCAGTTTACATATAGAAGTAAAAACTCATGGTATAACAGTGTATTCACATTGAATACAAGTATATTTGATGCTGTTTACATATAGAACTAAAAACTCATGGTATAACAGTGTATTCACATTGAATACAAGTATATTCCAT
Source organism: Daphnia magna (assembly GCF_020631705.1). NCBI lineage: Eukaryota > Metazoa > Arthropoda > Branchiopoda > Diplostraca > Daphniidae > Daphnia > Daphnia magna. The sequence continues at coordinate 14,232 of NW_025533245.1, read as the reverse complement.
GCAGTTTACATATAGAAGTAAAAACTCATGGTTCAACAGTGTATTCACATTGAATCCAAGTATATTTGATGCTGTTTACATATAGAACTAAAAACTCATGGTATAACAGTGTATTCACATTGAATACAAGTATATTCCATGCAGTTTACATATAGAAGTAAAAACTCATGGTATAACAGTGTATTCACATTGAATACAAGTATATTCCATGCAGTTTACATATAGAAGTAAAAACTCATGGTATAACAGTGTATTCACATTGAATACAAGTATATTTGATGCTGTTTACATATAGAACTAAAAACTCATGGTATAACAGTGTATTCACATTGAATACAAGTATATTCCATGCAGTTTACATATAGAAGTAAAAACTCATGGTATAACAGTGTATTCACATTGAATACAAGTATATTTGATGCTGTTTACATATAGAACTAAAAACTCATGGTATAACAGTGTATTCACATTGAATACAAGTATATTCCATGCAGTTTACATATAGAAGTAAAAACTCATGGTTCAACAGTGTATTCACATTGAATCCAAGTATATTTGATGCTGTTTACATATAGAACTAAAAACTCATGGTATAACAGTGTATTCACATTGAATACAAGTATATTCCATGCAGTTTACATATAGAAGTAAAAACTCATGGTATAACAGTGTATTCACATTGAATACAAGTATATTTGATGCTGTTTACATATAGAACTAAAAACTCATGGTATAACAGTGTATTCACATTGAATACATGTATATTCCATACAGTTTACATGTAGAAGTAAAAACTCATGGTATAGACAGTGTATTCACATTGAATACAAGTATATTCCATGCAGTTTACATATAGAAGTAAAAACTCATGGTATAACAGTGTATTCACATTGAATACAAGTATATTTGATGCTGTTTACATATAGAACTAAAAACTCATGGTATAACAGTGTATTCACATTGAATACAAGTATATTCCATGCAGTTTACATATAGAAGTAAAAACTCATGGTATAACAGTGTATTCACATTGAATACAAGTATATTCCATGCAGTTTACATATAGAAGTAAAAACTCATGGTATAACAGTGTATTCACATTGAATACAAGTATATTTGATGCTGTTTACATATAGAACTAAAAACTCATGGTATAACAGTGTATTCACATTGAATACATGTATATTCCATGCAGTTTACATATAGAAGTAAAAACTCATGGTATAACAGTGTATTCACATTGAATACAAGTATATTTGATGCTGTTTCCATATAGAACTAAAAACTCATGGTATAACAGTGTATTCACATTGAATACAAGTATATTCCATGCAGTTTACATATAGAAGTAAAAACTCATGGTATAACAGTGTATTCACATTGAATACAAGTATATTTGATGCTGTTTACATATAGAACTAAAAACTCATGGTATAACAGTGTATTCACATTGAATACAAGTATATTCATGCAGTTTACATATAGAAGTAAAAACTCATGGTTCAACAGTGTATTCACATTGAATCCAAGTATATTTGATGCTGTTTACATATAGAACTAAAAACTCATGGTATAACAGTGTATTCACATTGAATACAAGTATATTCTATGCAGTTTACATATAGAAGTAAAAACTCATGGTATAACAGTGTATTCACATTGAATACAAGTATATTTGATGCTGTTTACATATAGAACTAAAAACTCATGGTATAACAGTGTATTCACATTGAATACATGTATATTCCATACAGTTTACATATAGAAGTAAAAACTCATGGTATGACAGTGTATTCACATTGAATACAAGTATATTCCATGCAGTTTACATATAGAAGTAAAAACTCATGGTATAAAAGTGTATTCACATTGAATACAAGTATATTTGATGCTGTTTACATATAGAACTAAAAACTCATGGTATAACAGTGTATTCACATTGAATACAAGTATATTCCATGCAGTTTACATATAGAAGTAAAAACTCATGGTATAACAGTGTATTCACATTGAATACAAGTATATTCCATGCAGTTTACATATAGAAGTAAAAACTTATGGTATAACAGTGTATTTACATTGAATACAAGTATATTTGATGCTGTTTACATATAGAACTAAAAACTCATGGTATAACAGTGTATTCACATTGAATACATGTATATTCCATGCAGTTTACATATAGAAGTAAAAACTCATGGTATAACAGTGTATTCACATTGAATACAAGTATATTTGATGCTGTTTACATATAGAACTAAAAACTCATGGTATAACAGTGTATTCACATTGAATACCAGTATAGTTGATGCAGTTTACATATAGAAGTAAAAACTCATGGTATAACAGTGTATTCACATTGAATACAAGTATATTCCATGCAGTTTACATATAGAAGTAAAAACTCATGGTATAACAGTGTATTCACATTGAATACAAGTATATTTGATGCTGTTTACATATAGAACTAAAAACTCATGGTATAACAGTGTATTCACATTGAATACAAGTATATTCCATGCAGTTTACATATAGAAGTAAAAACTCATGGTATAACAGTGTATTCACATTGAATACAAGTATATTCCATGCAGTTTACATATAGAAGTAAAAACTCATGGTATAACAGTGTATTCACATTGAATACAAGTATATTTGATGCTGTTTACATATAGAACTAAAAACTCATGGTATAACAGTGTATTCACATTGAATACAAGTATATTCCATGCAGTTTACATATAGAAGTAAAAACTCATGGTATAACAGTGTATTCACATTGAATACAAGTATATTTGATGCTGTTTACATATAGAACTAAAAACTCATCATATAACAGTGTATTCCCATTGAATACAAGTATATTCCATGCAGTTTACATATAGAAGTAAAAACTCATGGTTCAACAGTGTATTCACATTGAATCCAAGTATATTTGATGCTGTTTACATATAGAACTAAAAACTCATGGTATAACAGTGTATTCCCATTGAATACAAGTATATTCCATGCAGTTTACATATAGAAGTAAAAACTCATGGTATAACAGTGTATTCACATTGAATACAAGTATATTTTAAGCTGTTTACATATAGAACTAAAAACTCATGGTATAACAGTGTATTCACATTGAATACATGTATATTCCATACAGTTTACATGTAGAAGTAAAAACTCATGGTATGACAGTGTATTCACATTGAATACAAGTATATTCCATGCAGTTTACATATAGAAGTAAAAACTCATGGTATAACAGTGTATTCACATTGAATACAAGTATATTTGATGCTGTTTACATATAGAACTAAAAACTCATGGTATAACAGTGTATTCACATTGAATACAAGTATAGTTGATGCAGTTTACATATAGAACTAAAAACTCATGGTATAACAGTGTATTCACATTGAATACAAGTATATTCCATGCAGTTTACATATAGAAGTAAAAACTCATGGTATAACAGTGTATTCACATTGAATACAAGTATATTCCATGCAGTTTACATATAGAAGTAAAAACTCATGGTATAACAGTGTATTCACATTGAATACAAGTATATTCCATGCAGTTTACATATAGAAGTAAAAACTCATGGTATAACAGTGTATTCACATTGAATACAAGTATATTTGATGCTGTTTACATATAGAACTAAAAACTCATGGTATAACAGTGTATTCACATTGAATACAAGTATATTCCATGCAGTTTACATATAGAAGTAAAAACTCATGGTATAACAGTGTATTCACATTGAATACAAGTATATTTTATGCTGTTTACATATAGAACTAAAAACTCATGGTATAACAGTGTATTCACATTGAATACATGTATATTCCATACAGTTTACATATAGAAGTAAAAACTCATGGTATGACAGTGTATTCACATTGAATACAAGTATATTCCATGCAGTTTACATATAGAAGTAAAAACTCATGGTATAACAGTGTATTCACATTGAATACAAGTATATTTGATGCTGTTTACATATAGAACTAAAAACTCATGGTATAACAGTGTATTCACATTGAATACAAGTATATTCCATGCAGTTTACATATAGAAGTAAAAACTCATGGTATAACAGTGTATTCACATTGAATACAAGTATATTCCATGCAGTTTACATATAGAAGTAAAAACTCATGGTATAACAGTGTATTCACATTGAATACAAGTATATTTGATGCTGTTTACATATAGAACTAAAAACTCATGGTATAACAGTGTATTCACATTGAATACATGTATATTCCATGCAGTTTACATATAGAAGTAAAAACTCATGGTATAACAGTGTATTCACATTGAATACAAGTATATTTGATGCTGTTTACATATAGAAGTAAAAACTCATGGTATAACAGTGTATTCACATTGAATACAAGTATAGTTGATGCAGTTTACATATAGAACTAAAAACTCATGGTATAACAGTGTATTCACATTGAATACAAGTATATTCCATGCAGTTTACATATAGAAGTAAAAACTCATGGTATAACAGTGTATTCACATTGAATACAAGTATATTCCATGCAGTTTACATATAGAAGTAAAAATTCATGGTATAACAGTGTATTCACATTGAATACAAGTATATTTGATGCTGTTTACATATAGAACTAAAAACTCATGGTATAACAGTGTATTCACATTGAATACATGTATATTCCATGCAGTTTACATATAGAAGTAAAAACTCATGGTATAACAGTGTATTCACATTGAATACAAGTATATTTGATGCTGTTTACATATAGAACTAAAAACTCATGGTATAACAGTGTATTCACATTGAATACAAGTATAGTTGATGCAGTTTACATATAGAAGTAAAAACTCATGGTATAACAGTGTATACACATTGAATACAAGTATATTCCATGCAGTTTACATATAGAAATAAAAACTCATGGTATAACAGTGAATTCACATTGAATACAAGTATATTCCATGCAGTTTACATATAGAAGTAAAAAAAAAAACACTCATGGTATAACAGTATATTCACATTGAATACAAGTATATTTGATGCTGTTTACATATAGAACTAAAAACTCATGGTATAACAGTGATTCACAGAATACAAGTATATTCATTACAAAAAAAACAAGTATTCACATTGAATACAAGTATATTCCATAGCAGTTTACATATAGAAGTAAAAACTCATGGTATAACAGATGTATTCACATTGAATACAAGTATATTCCATGCAGTTTACATATAGAAGTAAAAACTCATGGTATAACAGTGTATTCACATTGAATACAAGTATATTCCATGCAGTTTACATATAGAAGTAAAAACTCATGGTATAACAGTGTATTCACATTGAATACAAGTATATTTGATGCTGTTTACATATAGAACTAAAAACTCTTGGTATAACAGTGTATTCACATTGAATACAAGTATATTCCATGCAGTTTACATATAGAAGTAAAAACTCATGGTATAACAGTGTATTCACATTGAATACAAGTATATTTGATGCTGTTTACATATAGAACTAAAAACTCATGGTATAACAGTGTATTCACATTGAATACAAGTATATTCCATGCAGTTTACATATAGAAGTAAAAACTCATGGTATAACAGTGTATTCACATTGAATACAAGTATATTTGATGCTGTTTACATATAGAACTAAAAACTCATGGTATAACAGTGTATTCACATTGAGAATACAAGTATATTCCATGCAGTTTACATATAGAAGTAAAAACTCATGGTATAACAGTGTATTCACATTGAATACAAGTATATTTGATGCAGTTTACATATAGAAGTAAAAACTCATGGTATAACAGTGTATTCACATTGAATACAAGTATATTCCATGCAGTTTACATATAGAAGTAAAAACTCATGGTATAACAGTGTATTCACATTGAATACAAGTATATTTGATGCTGTTTACATATAGAACTAAAAACTACATGGTATAACAGTGTATTCACATTGAATACAAGTATATTCCATGCAGTTTACATATAGAAGTAAAAACTCATGGTATAACAGTGTATTCACATTGAATACAAGTATATTTGATGCTGTTTACATATAGAAGTAAAAACTCATGGTATAACAGTGTATTCACATTGAATACATGTATATTCCATGTAGTTTACATATAGAAGTAAAAACTCATGGTATAACAGTGTATTCACATTGAATACAAGTATATTCCATGCAGTTTACATATAGAAGTAAAAACTCATGGTATAACAGTGTATTCACATTGAATACAAGTATATTTGATGCTGTTTACATATAGAACTAAAAACTCATGGTATAACAGTGTATTCACATTGAATACAAGTATATTCCGATGCAGTTTACATATAGAAGTAAAAACTCATGGTATAACAGTGTATTCACATTGAATACAAGTATATTCCATGCAGTTTTTACAATATAGAAGTAAAAACTCATGGTATAACAGTGTATTCACATTGAATACATGTATATTCCATGCAGTTTACATATAGAAGTAAAAACTCATGGTATAACAGTGTATTCACATTGAATACAAGTATATTCCATGCAGTTTACATATAGAAGTAAAAACTCATGGTATAACAGTGTATTCACATTGAATACAAGTATATTCCATGCAGTTTACATATAGAAGTAAAAACTCATGGTATAACAGTGTTTATTCACATTGAATACAAGTATATTTGATGCTGTTTACATATAGAACTAAAAACTCATGGTATAACAGTGTATTCACATTGAATACAAGTATATTCCATGCAGTTTACATATAGAAGTAAAAATCTCATGGTATAACAGTGTATTCACATTGAATCCAAGTATATTTGATGCTGTTTACATATAGAACTAAAAACTCATGGTATAACAGTGTATTCACATTGAATACATGTATGTTCCATGCAGTTTACATATAGAAGTAAAAACTCATGGTATAACAGTGTATTCACATTGAATACAAGTATATTTGATGCTGTTTACATATAGAACTAAAAACTCATGGTATAACAGTGTATTCACATTGAATACAAGTATATTCCATGCAGTTTACATATAGAAGTAAAAACTCATGGTGTAACAGTGACAGTGTATTCACATTGAATACAAGTATATTCCATGCAGTTTACATATAGAAGTAAAAACTCATGGTATAACAGTGTATTCACATTGAATACAAGTATATTTGATGCTGTTTACATATAGAACTAAAAACTCATGGTATAACAGTGTATTCACATTGAATACAAGTATATTCCATGCAGTTTACATATAAAGTAAAAAACTCATGGTATAACAGTGTATTCACATTGAATACAAGTATATTCCATGCAGTTTACATATAGAAGTAAAAAAACTCATGAAGTATAACAGTGTATTCCACTTGAATACAAGTATATTTGATGCTGTTTACATATAGAACTAAAAACTCATGGTATAACAGTGTATTCACATTGAATACATGTATATTCCATGCAGTTTACATATAGAAGTAAAAACTCATGGTATAACAGTGTATTCACATTGAATACAAGTATATTTGATGCTGTTTACATATAGAACTAAAAACTCATGGTATAACAGTGTATTCACATTGAATACAAGTATATTGATGCTGTTTACATATAGAACTAAAAACTCATGGTATAACAGTGTATTCACATTGAATACAAGTATATTCCATGCAGTTTACATATAGAAGTAAAAACTCATGGTATAACAGTGTAATCTACATTGAATACAAGTATATTCCATGCAGTTTACATATAGAAGTAAAAACTCATGGTATAACAGTGTATTCACATTGAATACATAGTATATTCCATGTAGTTTACATATAGAAGTAAAAACTCATGGTATAACAGTGTATTCACAGTGAATACAAGTATATTCCATGCAGTTTACATATAGAAGTAAAAACTCATGGTATAACAGTGTATTCACATTGAATACAAGTATATTTGATGCTGATTTACATATAGAACTAAAAACTCATGGTATAACAGTGTATATTCACATTGAATACAAGTATATTCCATGCAGTTTACATATAGAAGTAAAAACTCATGGTATAACAGTGTATTCACATTGAATACAAGTATATTTGATGCTGTTTACATATAGAACTAAAAAACTCATGGTATAAAACAGTGTATTCACATTGAATACAAGTATATTCCATGCAGTTTACATAAAAGTAAAACCTCATGGTATAACAGTTGTATTCACATTGAATACAAGTATATTTGATGCTGTTTACATATAGAACTAAAAACTCATGGTATAACAGTGGTATTCACATTGAATACAAGTATATTCCATGCAGTTTACATATAGAATAAAAACTCATGGTATAACAGTGTATTCACATTGAATACAAGTATATTTGATGCTGTTTACATATAGAAGTAAAAACTCATGGTATAACAGTGTATTCACATTGAATACAAGTATATTCCATGCAGTTTACATATATGAAGTAAAAACTCATGGTATAACAGTGTATTCACATTGAATACAAGTATATTTGATGCTGTTTACATATAGAGTAAAAAACTCATGGTATAACAGTGTATTCACATTGAATACAAGTATATTTCCATGCAGTTTACATATAGAAGTAAAAACTCATGGTATAACAGTGTATTCACATTGAATACAAGTATATTTGCATGCTGTTTACATATAGAAGTAAAAACTCATGGTATAACAGTGTATTCACATTGAATACAAGTATATTCCATGCAGTTTACTACATATAAATAAAAACTCATGGTATAACAGTGTATTCACATTGAATACAAGTATATTCCATGCAGTTTTACATATAGAAGTAAAAAACTCATGGTATAACAGTGTATTCACATTGAATACAAGTATATTTGATGCTGTTTCACATATAGAACTAAAAACTCATGGTATAACAGTGTATTCACATTGAATACAAGTATATTCCGATGCAGTTTACATATAAAAGTAAAAACTCATGGTATAACAGTGTATTCACATTGAATACAAGTATATTCCATGCTGGTTACTACATATAGAATAAAAACTCATGGTATAACAGTGTATTCACATTGAATACAAGTATATTCCATGCAGTTTACATATAGAAGTAAAAACTCATGGTATAACAGTGTATTCACATTGAATACAAGTATATTCCATGCAGTTTACATATAGAAGTAAAAACTCATGGTATAACAGTGTATTCACATTGAATACAAGTATATTCCATGCAGTTTACATATAGAAGTAAAAACTCATGGTATAACAGTGTATTCACATTGAATACAAGTATATTTGATGCTGAGTTTACATATAGAACTAAAAACTCATGGTATAACAGTGTATTCACATTGAATACAAGTATATTCCATGCAGTTTACTACATATAAATAAAAACTCATGGTATAACAGTGTATTCACATTGAATACAAGTATATTTGCATGCTGTTTACATATAGAACTAAAAACTCATGGTATAACAGTGTATTCACATTGAATACAAGTATATTCCATGCAGTTTACATATAGAAGTAAAAACTCATGGTATAACAGTGTATTCACATTGAATACAAGTATATTTGATGCTGTTTACATATAGAACTAAAAACTCGATGGTATAACAGTGTATTCATCATTGAATACAAGTTATATTCCATGCAGTTTACATATAGAAGTAAAAACTCATGGTATAACAGTGTATTCACATTGAATACAAGTATATTCCATGCAGTTTACATATAGGATAAAAAACTCATGGTATAACAGTGTATTCACATTGAATACAAGTATATTCCATGCAGTTTACATATAGAAGTAAAAACTCATGGTATAACAGTGTATTCACATTGAATACAAGTATATTCCATGCAGTTTACATATAGAAGTAAAAACTCATGGTATAACAGTGTATTCACATTGAATACAAGTATATTTGATGCAGTTTACATATAGAACTAAAAACTCATGGTATAACAGTGTATTCACATTGAATACAAGTATATTCCATGCAGTTTACATATAGAAGTAAAAACTCATGGTATAACAGTGTATTCACATTGAATACAAGTATATTCCATGCATTTTCATCATAGAAGTAAAAACTCATGGTATAACAGTGTATTCACATTGAATACAAGTATATTCTGCTGCTGTTTACATATAGAACTAAAAACTCATGGTATAACAGTGTATACTACCATTGAATACAAGTATATTCCATGCAGTTTACATATATAAATAAAAACTCATGGTATAACAGTGTATTCACATTGAATACAAGTATATTTGATGCTGTTTACATATAGAAGTAAAAACTCATGGTATAACAGTGTATTCACATTGAATACAAGTATATTCCATGCAGTTTACATATAGAACTAAAAACTCATGGTATAACAGTGTATTCACATTGAATACAAGTATATTCCATGCATGTTTACATATATAAGTAAAAACTCATGGTATAACAGTGTATTCACATTGAATACAAGTATATTCCATGCAGTTTACATATAGAAGTAAAAACTCATGGTATAACAGTGTATTCACATTGAATACAAGTATATTTGATGCTGTATACATATAGAACTAAAAACTCATGGTATAACAGTGTATTCACATTGAATACAAGTATATTCCATGCAGTTTACATATAGAAGTAAAAACTCATGGTATAACAGTGTATTCACATTTGAATACAAGTATATTCCATGCAGTTTACATATAGAAGTAAAAACTCATGGTATAACAGTGTATTCACATTGAAGATACAAGTATATTCCATGCAGTTTACATATAGAATAAAACATCTGGTATAACAGTGTATTCACATTGAATACAAGTATATTCGCATGCAGTTTACATATAGAAGTAAAAACTCATGGTATAACAGTGTATTCACATTGAATACAAGTATATTTGATGCTGTTTACATATAGAACTAAAAACTCATGGTATAACAGTGTATTCACATTGAATACAAGTATATTCCATGCAGTTTACATATAGAAGTAAAAACTCATGGTATAACAGTGTATTCACATTGAATACAAGTATATTTGATGCTGTTTACATATAGAACTAAAAACTCATGGTATAACAGTGTATTCACATTGAATACAAAGTATATTCCATGCAGTTTACATATAGAAGTAAAAACTCATGGTATAACAGTGTATTCACATTGAATACAAGTATATTTGATGCTGTTTACATATAGAAGTAAAAAACTCATGGTATAACAGTGTATTCACATTGAATACAAGTATATTCCATGCAGTTTACATATAGAAGTAAAAACTCATGGTATAACAGTGTATTCACATTGAATACAAGTATATTTGATGCTGTTTACATATAAAGAAAAAACTCATGGTATAACAGTGTATTCACATTGAATAACAAGTATATTCCATGCAGTTTACATATAGAAGTAAAAACTCATGGTATAACAGTGTATTCACATTGAATACAAGTATATTTGATGCTGTTTACATATAAATGTAAAACTTCATGGTATAACAGTGTATTCACATTGAATACAAGTATATTTCCATGCAGTTTACATATAGAAGTAAAAACTCATGGTATAACAGTGTATTCACATTGAATACAAGTATATTCCATGCAGTTTACTATATAAGTAAAAACTCATGGTATAACAGTGTATTCACATTGAATACAAGTATATTTGATGCTGTTTACATATAGAACTAAAAACTCATGGTATAACAGTGTATTCACATTGAATACCAAGTATATTCCATGCAGTTTACATATAGAAGTAAAAACTCATGGTATAACAGTGTATTCACATTGAATACAAGTATATTTGATGCTGTTTACATATAGAACTAAAAACTCATGGTATAACAGTGTATTCACATTGAATACAAGTATATTCCATGCAGTTTACATATAGAAGTAAAAACTCATGGTATAACAGTGTATTCACATTGAATACAAGTATATTCCATGCTGTTTACATATAGAAGTAAAAACTCATGGTATAACAGTGTATTCACATTGAATACAAGTATATTCCATGCAGTTTACATATAGAAGTAAAAAACTCATGGTATAACAGTGTATTCACATTGAATACAAGTATATTCCATGCAGTTTACATATAGAAGTAAAAACTCATGGTATAACAGTGTATTCACATTGAATACAAGTATATTCCATGCAGTTTACATATAGAAGTAAAAACTCATGGTATAACAGTGTATTCACATTGAATACAAGTATATTCCATGCTGTTTTTATATAGAATAAAAACTCATGGTATAACGAGTGTATTCACATTTGAATACAAGTATATTCCATGCAGTTTACATCATATAAGTAAAAACTCATGGTATAACAGTGTATTCACATTGAATACAAGTATATTCCATGACAGTTTACATATAGAAGTAAAAACTCATGGTATAACAGTGTATTCACATTGAATACAAGTATATTTGATGCTGTTTACATATAGAACTAAAAACTCATGGTATAACAGTGTATTCACATTGAATACAAGTATATTCCATGCAGTTTACATATAAAGTAAAAACTCATGGTATAACAGTGTATTCACATTGAATACAAGTATATTTGATGCTGTTTACATATAGAACTAAAAACTCATGGTATAACAGTGTATTCACATTGAATACAAGTATATTCCATGCAGTTTACATATAGAATAAAAACTCATGGTATAACAGTGTATTCACATTGAATACAAGTATATTTGATGCTGTTTACATATAGAACTAAAAACTCATGGTATAACAGTGTATTCACATTGAATACAAGTATATTCCATGCAGTTTACATATAGAAGTAAAAACTCATGGTATAACAGTGTATTCACATTGAATACAAGTATATTTGATGCTGTTTACATATAGAGACTAAAAACTCATGGTATAACAGTGTATTCACATTGAATACAAGTATATTCCATGCAGTTTACATATAAATAAAAACTCATGGTATAAACAGTGTATTCACATTGAATACAAGTATATTTGATGCTGTTTACATATAGAAGTAAAAACTCATGGTATAACAGTGTATTCACATTGAATACAAGTATATTCCATGCAGTTTACATATAGAAGTAAAAACTCATGGTATAACAGTGTATTCACATTGAATACAAGTATATTCCATGCAGTTTACATATAGAAGTAAAAACTCATGGTATAACAGTGTATTCACATTGAATACAAGTATATTTGATGCTAGTTTACATATAGAACTAAAAACTCATGGTATAACAGTGTATTCACATTGAATACAAGTATATTCCATGCTGTTTTACATATAGAAGTAAAAACTCATGGTATAACAGTGTATTCACATTGAATACAAGTATATTCCATGCAGTTTACATATAGAAGTAAAAACTCTATGGTATAACAGTGTATTCACATTGAATACAAGTATATTTGATGCTGTTTACATATAGAACTAAAAACTCATGGTATAACAGTGTATTCACATTGAATACAAGTATATTCCATGCTGTTTACATATAGAAGTAAAAACTCATGGTATAACAGTGTATTCACATTGAATACAAGTATATTCCATGCGTAGTTTACATATAGAACTAAAAACTCATGGTATAACAGTGTATTCACATTGAATACAAGTATATTCCATACAGTTTATTATATAGAAGTAAAAACTCATGGTATAACAGTGTATGTCATTCACATTGAGTACAATTATTTGATGCATGTTTACATATAGAACGTAAAAACTCATGGTATAACAGTGTATTCACATTGAATACAAGTATATTTGATGCTGTTTACATATAGAAGTAAAAACTCATGGTATAACAGTGTATTCACATTGAATACAAGTATATTTCCATGCAGTTTACATATAGAAGTAAAAACTCATGGTATAACAGTGTAATTCACATTGAATACAAGTATATTCCATGCAGTTTACATATAGAAGTAAAAACTCATGGTATAACAGTGTATTCACATTGAATACAAGTATATTTGATGCTGTTTACATATAGAAGTAAAAACTCATGGTATAACAGTGTATTCACATTGAATACAAGTATATTCCATGCAGTTTACATATAGAAGTAAAAACTCATGGTATAACAGTGTATTCACATTGAATACAAGTATATTTGATGCTGTTTACATATAGAACTAAAAACTCATGGAGCAATGAATATTT
>NW_025533244.1:0-70644 GCF_020631705.1 Daphnia magna | reverse complement strand
ACTTCTATATGTAAACTGCATGGAATATACTTGTATTCAATGTGAATACACTGTTATACCATGAGTTTTTAGTTCTATATGTAAACTGCATGGAATATACTTGTATTCAATGTGAATACACTGTTATACCATGAGTTTTTACTTCTATATGTAAACAGCATGGAATATAAACTTGTATTCAATGTGAATACACTGTTATACCATGAGTTTTTACTTCTATATGTAAACAGCATCAAATATACTTGTATTCAATGTGAATACACTGTTATACCATGAGTTTTTACTTCTATGATGTAAACAGCATCGAATATACTTGTATTCAATGTGAATACACTGTTATACCATGAGTTTTTACTTCTATATGTAAACTGCATGGAATATACTTGTATTCAATGTGAATACACTGTTATACCATGAGTTTTTACTTCTATATGTAAACTGCATGGAAATATACTTGTATTCAATGTGAATACACTGTTATACCATGAGTTTTTACTTCTATATGTAAACTGCATGGAAATATACTTGTATTCAATGTGAATACACTGTTATACCATGAGTTTTTACTTCTATATGTAAACAGCATCGAAATATACTTGTATTCAATGTGAATACACTGTTATACCATGAGTTTTTACTTCTATATGTAAACTGCATGGAATATACTTGTATTCAATGTGAATACACTGTTATACCATGAGTTTTTAGTTCTATATGTAAACAGCATCAAATATACTTGTATTCAATGTGAATACACTGTTATACCATGAGTTTTTACTTCTATATGTAAACTGCATGGAATATACTTGTATTCAATGTGAATACACTGTTATACCATGAGTTTTTACTTCTATATGTAAACTGCATGGAATATACTTGTATTCAATGTGAATACACTGTTATACCATGAGTTTTTACTTCTATATGTAAACTGCATGGAATATACTTGTATTCAATGTGAATACACTGTTATACCATGAGTTTTTACTTCTATATGTAAACAGCATGAAATATACTTGTATTCAATGTGAATACACTGTTATACCATGAGTTTTTACTTCTATATGTAAACTGCATGGAATATACTTGTATTCAATGTGAATACACTGTTATACCATGAGTTTTTACTTCTATATGTAAACTGCATGGAATATACTTGTATTCAATGTGAATACACTGTTATACCATGAGTTTTTACTTCTATATGTAAACTGCATGGAAATATACTTGTATTCAATGTGAATACACTGTTATACCATGAGTTTTTACTTCTATATGTAAACAGCATCAAATATACTTGTATTCAATGTGAATACACTGTTATACCATGAGTTTTTACTTCTATATGTAAACAGCATGAAATATACTTGTATTCAATGTGAATACACTGTTATACCATGAGTTTTTACTTCTATATGTAAACAGCATGAAATATACTTGTATTCAATGTGGAATACACTGTTATACCATGAGTTTTTACTTCTATATGTAAACTGCATGAAATATACTTGTATTCAATGTGAATACACTGTTATACCATGAGTTTTTACTTCTATATGTAAACTACATGGAATATACTTGTATTCAATGTGAATACACTGTTATACCATGAGTTTTTAGTTCTATATGTAAACAGCATCAAATATACTTGTATTCAATGTGGAATACACTGTTATACCATGAGTTTTTACTTCTATATGTAAACTGCATGGAATATACTTGTATTCAATGTGAATACACTGTTATACCATGAGTTTTTACTTCTATATGTAAACAGCATCAAATATACTTGTATTCAATGTGAATACACTGTTATACCATGAGTTTTTACTTCTAATCGTAAACTGCATGGAATATACTTGTATTCAATGTGAATACACTGTTATACCATGAGTTTTTACTTCTATATGTAAACAGCATCAAATATACTTGTATTCAATGTGAATACACTGTTATACCATGAGTTTTTACTTCTATATGTAAACTGCATGGAATATACTTGTATTCAATGTGAATACACTGTTATACCATGAGTTTTTACTTCTATATGTAAACTCCACTGGAAATATACTTGTATTCAATGTGAATACACTGTTATACCATGAGTTTTTACTTCTATATGTAAACAGCATCAAATATACTTGTATTCAATGTGAATACAACTGTTATACCATGAGTTTTTACTTCTATATGTAAACTGCATGGAATATACTTGTATTCAATGTGAATACACTGTTATACCATGAGTTTTTACTTCTATATGTAAACTGCATGAAATATACTTGTATTCAATGTGAATACACTGTTATACCATGAGTTTTTACTTCTATATGTAAACTGCATGGAATATACTTGTATTCAATGTGAATACACTGTTATACCATGAGTTTTTACTTCTATATGTAAACAGCATCAAATATACTTGTATTCAATGTGAATACACTGTTATACCATGAGTTTTTACTTCTATATGTAAACTGCATGGAATATACTTGTATTCAATGTGAATACAACTGTTATACCATGAGTTTTTACTTCTATATGTAAACTGCATGGAATATACTTGTATTCAATGTGAATACACTGTTATACCATGAGTTTTTACTTCTATATGTAAACTGCATGGAATATACTTGTATTCAATGTGAATACACTGTTATACCATGAGTTTTTACTTCTATATGTAAACAGCATGAAATATACTTGTATTCAATGTGAATACACTGTTATACCATGAGTTTTTACTTCTATATGTAAACAGCATGAAATATACTTGTATTCAATGTGAATACACTGTTATACCATGAGTTTTTACTTCTATATGTAAACAGCATCAAATATACTTGTATTCAATGTGAATACACTGTTATACCATGAGTTTTTACTTCTATATGTAAACTGCATCAAATATACTTGTATTCAATGTGAATACACTGTTATACCATGAGTTTTTACTTCTATATGTAAACTGCATGGAATATACTTGTATTCAATGTGAATACACTGTTATACCATGAGTTTTTACTTCTATATGTAAACCGGGATGAAATATACTTGTATTCAATGTGAATACACTGTTATACCATGAGTTTTTACTTCTATATGTAAACTGCATCAAATATACTTGTATTCAATGTGAATACACTGTTATACCATGAGTTTTTACTTCTATATGTAAACTGCATGGAATATACTTGTATTCAATGTGAATACACTGTTATACCATGAGTTTTTACTTCTATATGTAAACTGCATGGAATATACTTGTATTCAATGTGAATACACTGTTATACCATGAGTTTTTACTTCTATATGTAAACAGCATCAAATATACTTGTATTCAATGTGAATACACTGTTATACCATGAGTTTTTACTTCTATATGTAAACTGCATGGAATATACTTGTATTCAATGTGAATACACTGTTATACCATGAGTTTTTACTTCTATATGTAAACAGCATCAAATATACTTGTATTCAATGTGAATACACTGTTATACCATGAGTTTTTACTTCTATATGTAAACAGCATGAAATATACTTGTATTCAATGTGAATACACTGTTATACCATGAGTTTTTACTTCTATATGTAAACTGCATGGAATATACTTGTATTCAATGTGAATACACTGTTATACCATGAGTTTTTACTTCTATATGTAAACTGCATGGAAATATACTTGTATTCAATGTGAATACACTGTTATACCATGAGTTTTTACTTCTATATGTAAAACTGCATGGAATATACTTGTATTCAATGTGAATACACTGTTATACCATGAGTTTTTACTTCTATATGTAAACAGCATGAAATATACTTGTATTCAATGTGAATACACTGTTATACCATGAGTTTTTACTTCTATATGTAAACAGCATGGAATATACTTGTATTCAATGTGAATACACTGTTATACCATGAGTTTTTACTTCTATATGTAAACTGCATGGAATATACTTGTATTCAATGTGAATACACTGTTATACCATGAGTTTTTACTTCTATATGTAAACTGCATGAAATATACTTGTATTCAATGTGAATACACTGTTATACCATGAGTTTTTACTTCTATATGTAAACTGCATGGAATATACTTGTATTCAATGTGAATACACTGTTATACCATGAGTTTTTACTTCTATATGTAAACTGCATGAAATATACTTGTATTCAATGTGAATACACTGTTATACCATGAGTTTTTACTTCTATATATAAACAGCATCAAATATACTTGTATTCAATGTGAATACACTGTTATACCATGAGTTTTTACTTCTATATGTAAACAGCATGAAATATACTTGTATTCAATGTGAATACACTGTTATACCATGAGTTTTTACTTCTATATGTAAACTGCATGGAATATACTTGTATTCAATGTGAATACACTGTTATACCATGAGTTTTTACTTCTATATGTAAACTGCATGGAAATATACTTGTATTCAATGTGAATACACTGTTATACCATGAGTTTTTACTTCTATATGTAAACTGCATGGAATATACTCTGTATTCAATGTGAATACACTGTTATACCATGAGTTTTTACTTCTATATGTAAACTGCATGGAATATACTTGTATTCAATGTGAATACACTGTTATACCATGAGTTTTTACTTCTATATGTAAACTGCATGGAATATACTTGTATTCAATGTGAATACACTGTTATACCATGAGTTTTTACTTCTTATATGTAAACTGCATGGAATATACTTGTATTCAATGTGAATACACTGTTATACCATGGAGTTTTTACTTCTATATGTAAACTGCATGGAATATACTTGTATTCAATGTGAATACACTGTTATACCATGAGTTTTTACTTCTATATGTAAACAGCATCAAATATACTTGTATTCCAATGTGAATACACTGTTATACCATGAGTTTTTACTTCTATATGTAAACAGCATCAGGAATATACTTGTATTCAATGTGAATACACTGTTATACCATGAGTTTTTACTTCTATATGTAAACTGCATGGAATATACTTGTATTCAATGTGAATACACTGTTATACCATGAGTTTTTACTTCTATATGTAAACAGCATGAAATATACTTGTATTCAATGTGAATACACTGTTATACCATGAGTTTTTACTTCTATATGTAAACAGCATGAAATATACTTGTATTCAATGTGAATAAACACTGTTATACCATGAGTTTTTACTTCTATATGTAAACTGCATGGAATATACTTGTATTCAATGTGAATACACTGTTATACCATGAGTTTTTACTTCTATATGTAAACTGCATCGAAATATACTTGTATTCAATGTGAATACACTGTTATACCATGAGTTTTTACTTCTATATGTAAACTGCATGGAATATACTTGTATTCAAGTGAATACACTGTTATACCATGAGTTTTTAGTTCTATATGTAAACAGCATCAAATATACTTGTATTCAATGTGAATACACTGTTATACCATGAGTTTTTACTTCTATATGTAAACAGCATGAAATATACTTGTATTCAATGTGAATACACTGTTATACCATGAGTTTTTACTTCTATATGTAAACTGCATGGAATATACTTGTATTCAATGTGAATACACTGTTATACCATGAGTTTTTACTTCTATATGTAAACTGCATCAAATATACTTGTATTCAATGTGAATACACTGTTATACCATGAGTTTTTATTCTATATGTAAACAGCATGGAATATACTTGTATTCAATGTGAATACACTGTTATACCATGAGTTTTTACTTCTATATGTAAACTGCATGGAAATATACTTGTATTCAATGTGAATACACTGTTATACCATGAGTTTTTACTTCTATATGTAAACTGCATGGAATATACTTGTATTCAATGTGAATACACTGTTATACCATGAGTTTTTACTTCTATATGTAAACTGCATGAAATATACTTGTATTCAATGTGAATACACTGTTATACCATGAGTTTTTACTTCTATATGTAAACAGCATCAATATACTTGTATTCAATGTGAATACACTGTTATACCATGAGTTTTTACTTCTATATGTAAACAGCATCGAAATATACTTGTATTCAATGTGAATACACTGTTATACCATGAGTTTTTACTTCTATATGTAAACTGCATGGAATATACTTGTATTCAATGTGAATACACTGTTATACCATGAGTTTTTACTTCTATATGAAACTGCAATGAAATATACTGTATTCAATGTGAATACACTGTTATACCATGAGTTTTTACTTCTATATGTAAACTGCATGAAATATACTTGTATTCAATGTGAATACACTGTTATACCATGAGTTTTTACTTCTATATGTAAACAGCATCAAATATACTTGTATTCAATGTGAATACACTGTTATACCATGAGTTTTTACTTCTATATGTAAACTGCATCAAATATACTTGTATTCAATGTGAATACACTGTTATACCATGAGTTTTTACTTCTATATGTAAACTGCATGGAATATACTTGTATTCAATGTGAATACACTGTTATACCATGAGTTTTTACTTCTATATGTAAACAGCATCAAATATACTTGTATTCAATGTGAATACACTGTTATACCATGAGTTTTTACTTCTATATGTAAACTGCATGGAATATACTTGTATTCAATGTGAATACACTGTTATACCATGAGTTTTTACTTCTATATGTAAACTGCATGAAATATACTTGTATTCAATGTGAATACACTGTTATACCATGAGTTTTTACTTCTATATGTAAACTAGCATGGAATATACTTGTATTCAATGTGAATACACTGTTATACCATGAGTTTTTACTTCTAATATGTAAACTGCATGGAATATACTTGTATTCAATGTGAATACACTGTTATACCATGAGTTTTTACTTCTATATGTAAACAGCATCAAATATACTTGTATTCAATGTGAATACACTGTTATACCATGAGTTTTTACTTCTATATGTAAACCAGCATGCAAATATACTTGTATTCAATGTGAATACACTGTTATACCATGAGTTTTTACTTCTATATGTAAACTGCATCAAATATACTTGTATTCAATGTGAATACACTGTTATACCATGAGTTTTTACTTCTATATGTAAACTGCATGGAATATACTTGTATTCAATGTGAATACACTGTTATACCATGAGTTTTTACTTCTATATGTAAACAGCATCAAATATACTTGTATTCAATGTGAATACACTGTTATACCATGAGTTTTTACTTCTATATGTAAACTGCATCAAATATACTTGTATTCAATGTGAATACACTGTTATACCATGAGTTTTTACTTCTATATGTAAACATGCATCAAATATACTTGTATTCAATGTGAATACACTGTTATACCATGAGTTTTTACTTCTATATGTAAACTGCATGAAATATACTTGTATTCAATGTGAATACACTGTTATACCATGAGTTTTTACTTCTATATGTAAACAGCATCAAATATACTTGTATTCAATGTGAATACACTGTTATACCATGAGTTTTTACTTATATATGTAAACTGCATGGAATATACTTGTATTCAATGTGAATACACTGTTATACCACATGAGTTTTTACTTCTATATGTAAACTGCATGAAATATACTTGTATTCAATGTGAATACACTGTTATACCATGAGTTTTTACTTCTATATGTAAACAGCATCAAATATACTTGTATTCAATGTGAATACACTGTTATACCATGAGTTTTTACTTCTATATGTAAACAGAATCAGAATATACTTGTATTCAATGTGAATACACTGTTATACCATGAGTTTTTACTTCTATATGTAAACTGCATGGAATATACTTGTATTCAATGTGAATACACTGTTATACCATGAGTTTTTACTTCTATATGTAAACAGCATCAAATATACTTGTATTCAATGTGAATACACTGTTATACCATGAGTTTTTACTTCTATATGTAAACTGCATGAAATATACTTGTATTCAATGTGAATACACTGTTATACCATGAGTTTTTACTTCTATATGTAAACTGCATGGAATATACTTGTATTCAATGTGAATACACTGTTATACCATGAGTTTTTACTTCTATATGTAAACTGCATGAAATATACTTGTATTCAATGTGAATACACTGTTATACCATGAGTTTTTACTTCTATATGTAAACTGCATGGAATATACTTGTATTCAATGTGAATACACTGTTATACCATGAGTTTTTACTTCTATATGTAAACAGCATCAAATATACTTGTATTCAATGTGAATACACTGTTATACCATGAGTTTTTACTTCTATATGTAAACTGCATGAAATATACTTGTATTCAATGTGAATACACTGTTATACCATGAGTTTTTACTTCTATATGTAAACAGCATCAAATATACTTGTATTCAATGTGAATACACTGTTATACCATGAGTTTTTACTTCTATATGTAAACTGCATGGAATATACTTGTATTCAATGTGAATACAACTGTTATACCATGAGTTTTTACTTCTATATGTAAACTGCATGGAATATACTTGTATTCAATGTGAATACACTGTTATACCATGAGTTTTTACTTCTATATGTAAACTGCATCAAATATACTTGTATTCAATGTGAATACACTGTTATACCATGAGTTTTTACTTCTATATGTAAACAGCATCAAATATACTTGTATTCAATGTGAATACACTGTTATACCATGAGTTTTTACTTCTATATGTAAACAGCATCAAATATACTTGTATTCAATGTGAATACACTGTTATACCATGAGTTTTTACTTCTATATGTAAACTGCATGGAATATACTTGTATTCAATGTGAATACACTGTTATACCAATGAGTTTTTACTTCTATATGTAAACAGCATCAAATATACTTGTATTCAATGTGAATACACTGTTATACCATGAGTTTTTACTTCTATATGTAAACAGCATCGAAATATACTTGTATTCAATGTG
The DNA here is from genome assembly GCF_020631705.1 of Daphnia magna. Taxonomy (NCBI): domain Eukaryota; kingdom Metazoa; phylum Arthropoda; class Branchiopoda; order Diplostraca; family Daphniidae; genus Daphnia; species Daphnia magna. Next base: position 61,675 of record NW_025533244.1, on the reverse strand, counting down.
AATACACTGTTATACCATGGAGTTTTTACTTCTATATGTAAACTGCATGAAATATACTTGTATTCAATGTGAATACACTGTTATACCATGAGTTTTTACTTCTATATGTAAACTGCATCAAATATACTTGTATTCAATGTGAATACACTGTTATACCATGAGTTTTTACTTCTATATGTAAACTGCATGGAATATACTCTGTATTCAATGTGAATACACTGTTATACCATGAGTTTTTACTTCTATATGTAAACTGCATGGAATATACTTGTATTCAATGTGAATACACTGTTATACCATGAGTTTTTACTTCTATATGTAAACTGCATGGAAATATACTTGTATTCAATGTGAATACACTGTTATACCATGAGTTTTTACTTCTATATGTAAACTGCATGAAATATACTTGTATTCAATGTGAATACACTGTTATACCATGAGTTTTTACTTCTATATGTAAACTGCATCAAATATACTTGTATTCAATGTGAATACACTGTTATACCATGAGTTTTTACTTCTATATGTAAACAGCATGAAATATACTTGTATTCAATGTGAATACACTGTTATACCATGAGTTTTTACTTCTATATGTAAACTGCATCAAATATACTTGTATTCAATGTGAATACACTGTTATACCATGAGTTTTTACTTCTATATGTAAACTGCATGAAATATACTTGTATTCAATGTGAATACACTGTTATACCATGAGTTTTTACTTCTATATGTAAACTGCATCAAATATACTTGTATTCAATGTGAATACACTGTTATACCATGAGTTTTTACCTCTATATGTAAACTGCATGAAATATACTTGTATTCAATGTGAATACACTGTTATACACATGAGTTTTTACTTCTATATGTAAACTGCATGGAATATACTTGTATTCAATGTGAATACACTGTTATACCATGAGTTTTTACTTCTATATGTAAACTGCATGGAATATACTTGTATTCAATGTGAATACACTGTTATACCATGAGTTTTTATTCTATATGTAAACTGCATGGAAATATACTTGTATTCAATGTGAATACACTGGTTATACCATGAGTTTTTACTTCTATATGTAAACTGCATGGAATATACTTGTATTCAATGTGAATACACTGTTATACCATGAGTTTTTACTTCTATATGTAAACAGCATCAAATATACTTGTATTCAATGTGAATACACTGTTATACCATGAGTTTTTACTTACTTTTATGTAAACTGCATGGAATATACTTGTATTCAATGTGAATACACTGTTATACCATGAGTTTTTACTTCTATATGTAAACAGCATCAAATATACTTGTATTCAATGTGAATACACTGTTATACCATGAGTTTTTACTTCTATATGTAAACTGCATGAAATATACTTGTATTCAATGTGAATACAACTGTTATACCATGAGTTTTTACTTCTATATGTAAACTGCATGAAATATACTTGTATTCAATGTGAATACACTGTTATACCATGAGTTTTTACTTATATATGTAAACTGCATGGAATATACTTGTATTCAATGTGAATACACTGTTATACCATGAGTTTTTACTTCTATATGTAAACAGCATGAAATATACTTGTATTCAATGTGAATACACTGTTATACCATGAGTTTTTACTTCTATATGTAAACAGCATGGAAATATACTTGTATTCAATGTGAATACACTGTTATACCATGAGTTTTTACTTCTATATGTAAACTGCATGGAATATACTTGTATTCAATGTGAATACACTGTTATACCATGAGTTTTTACTTCTATATGTGAAACTGCATGGAATATACTTGTATTCAATGTGAATACACTGTTATACCATGAGTTTTTACTTCTATATGTAAACTGCATGAAATATACTTGTATTCAATGTGAATACACTGTTATACCATGAGTTTTTACTTCTATATGTAAACTGCATGAAATATACTTGTATTCAATGTGAATACACTGTTATACCATGAGTTTTTACTTCTATATGTAAACAGCATCAAATATACTTGTATTCAATGTGAATACACTGTTATACCATGAGTTTTTACTTCTATATGTAAACAGCATCAAAAATATACTTGTATTCAATGTGAATACACTGTTATACCATGAGTTTTTACTTCTATATGTAAACTGCATGGAATATACTTGTATTCAATGTGAATACACTGTTATACCAATGAGTTTTTACTTCTATATGTAAACAGCATCAAATATACTTGTATTCAATGTGAATACACTGTTATACCAATGAGTTTTTACTTCTATATGTAAACAGCATCAAATATACTTGTATTCAATGTGAATACACTGTTATACCATGAGTTTTTACTTATATATGTAAACTGCATGGAATATACTTGTATTCAATGTGAATACACTGTTATACCATGAGTTTTTACTTCTATATGTAAACTGCATGGAATATACTTGTATTCAATGTGAATACACTGTTATACCATGAGTTTTTACTTCTATATGTAAACAGCATCAAATATACTTGTATTCAATGTGAATACACTGTTATACCATGAGTTTTTACTTCTATATGTAAACTGCATCAAATATACTTGTATTCAATGTGAATACACTGTTATACCATGAGTTTTTACTTCTATATGTAAACTGCATGGAATATACTTGTATTCAATGTGAATACACTGTTATACCATGAGTTTTTACTTCTATATGTAAACTGCATGGAATATACTTGTATTCAATGTGAATACACTGTTATACCATGAGTTTTTACTTCTATATGTAAACAGCATCAAATATACTTGTATTCAATGTGAATACACTGTTATACCATGAGTTTTTACTTCTATATGTAAACAGCATCAAATATACTTGTATTCAATGTGAATACACTGTTATACCATGAGTTTTTACTTCTATATGTAAACTGCATGGAATATACTTGTATTCAATGTGAATACACTGTTATACCATGAGTTTTTACTTCTATATGTAAACAGCATGAAATATACTTGTATTCAATGTGAATACACTGTTATACCATGAGTTTTTACTTCTATATGTAAACAGCATGGAAATATACTTGTATTCAATGTGAATACACTGTTATACCATGAGTTTTTACTTCTATATGTAAAACTGCATGAAATATACTTGTATTCAATGTGAATACACTGTTATACCATGAGTTTTTACTTCCTATATGTAAACTGCATCAAATATACTTGTATTCAATGTGAATACACTGTTATACCATGAGTTTTTACTTCTATATGTAAACTGCATGGAATATACTTGTATTCAATGTGAATACACTGTTATACCATGAGTTTTTACTTCTATATGTAAACAGCATGAAATATACTTGTATTCAATGTGAATACACTGTTATACCATGAGTTTTTACTTCTATATGTAAACAGCATCAAATATACTTGTATTCAATGTGAATACACTGTTATACCATGAGTTTTTACTTCTATATGTAAACTGCATGGAATATACTTGTATTCAATGTGAATACACTGTTATACCATGAGTTTTTACTTCTATATGTAAACAGCATCAAATATACTTGTATTCAATGTGAATACACTGTTATACCATGAGTTTTTACTTCTATATGTAAACAGCATCAAATATACTTGTATTCAATGTGAATACACTGTTATACCATGAGTTTTTACTTCTATATGTAAACTGCATGGAATATACTTGTATTCAATGTGAATACACTGTTATACCATGAGTTTTTACTTCTATATGTAAAACTGCATGGAATATACTTGTATTCAATGTGAATACACTGTTATACCATGAGTTTTTACTTCTATATGTAAACTGCATGGAATATACTTGTATTCAATGTGAATACACTGTTATACCATGAGTTTTTATTTCTATATGTAAACTGCATGAAATATACTTGTATTCAATGTGAATACACTGTTATACCATGAGTTTTTACTTCTATATGTAAACTGCATGGAATATACTTGTATTCAATGTGAATACACTGTTATACCATGAGTTTTTACTTCTATATGTAAACTGCATGGAATATACTTGTATTCAATGTGAATACACTGTTATACCATGAGTTTTTACTTCTATATGTAAACTGCATGAAATATACTTGTATTCAATGTGAATACACTGTTATACCATGAGTTTTTACTTCTATATGTAAACAGCATCAAATATACTTGTATTCAATGTGAATACACTGTTATACCATGAGTTTTTACTTCTATATGTAAACGCAATGGAATATACTTGTATTCAATGTGAATACACTGTTATACCTTGAGTTTTTACTTCTATACGTAAACTGCATGGAATATACTTGTATTCAATGTGAATACACTGTTATACCATGAGTTTTTACTTCCAATATGTAAACTGCATGAAATATACTTGTATTCAATGTAAATACACTGTTATACCATGAGTTTTTACTTCTATATGTAAACTGCATGAAATATACTTGTATTCAATGTGAATACACTGTTATACCATGAGTTTTTACTTCTATATGTAAACTGCATGAAATATACTTGTATTCAATGTGAATACACTGTTATACCATGAGTTTTTACTTCTATATGTAAACTGCATGAAATATACTTGTATTCAATGTGAATACACTGTTATACCATGAGTTTTTACTTCTATATGTAAACTGCATGGAATATACTTGTATTCAATGTGAATACAACTGTTATACCATGAGTTTTTACTTCTATATGTAAACTGCATGGAATATACTTGTATTCAATGTGAATACACTGTTATACCATGAGTTTTTACTTCTATATGTAAACTGCATGGAATATACTTGTATTCAATGTGAATACACTGTTATACCATGAGTTTTTACTTCTATATGTAAACTGCATGGAATATACTTGTATTCAATGTGAATACACTGTTATACCATGAGTTTTATACTTCTATATGTAAACAGCATCAAATATACTTGTATTCAATGTGAATACACTGTTATACCATGAGTTTTTACTTCTATATGTAAACTGCATGAAATATACTTGTATTCAATGTGAATACACTGTTATACCATGAGTTTTTACTTCTATATGTAAACAGCATCAAATATACTTGTATTCAATGTGAATACACTGTTATACCATGAGTTTTTACTTCTATATGTAAACAGCATCAAATATACTTGTATTCAATGTGAATACACTGTTATACCATGAGTTTTTACTTATATATAAAAACGCATGAAATATACTTGTATTCAATGTGAATACACTGTTATACCATGAGTTTTTACTTCTATATGTAAACTGCATGGAATATACTTGTATTCAATGTGAATACACTGTTATACCATGAGTTTTTACTTCTATATGTAAACTGCATCAAATATACTTGTATTCAATGTGAATACACTGTTATACCATGAGTTTTTACTTCTATATGTAAACTGCATGGAATATACTTGTATTCAATGTGAATAAACACTGTTATACCATGAGTTTTTACTTCTATATGTAAACTGCATGGAATATACTTGTATTCAATGTGAATACACTGTTATACCATGAGTTTTTACTTCTATATGTAAACTGCATGGAATATACTTGTATTCAATGTGAATACACTGTTATACCATGAGTTTTTACTTCTATATGTAAACTGCATGGAATATACTTGTATTCAATGTGAATACACTGTTATACCATGAGTTTTTACTTCCATATGTAAACTGCATGGAATATACTTGTATTCAATGTGAATACACTGTTATACCATGAGTTTTTACTTCTATATGTAAACTGCATGGAATATACTTGTATTCAATGTGAATACACTGTTATACCATGAGTTTTTACTTCTATATGTAAACTGCATGGAATATACTTGTATTCAATGTGAATACACTGTTATACCATGAGTTTTTACTTCTATATGTAAACAGCATCAAATATACTTGTATTCAATGTGAATACACTGTTATACCATGAGTTTTTACTTCTATATGTAAACAGCATCAAATATACTTGTATTCAATGTGAATACACTGTTATACCATGAGTTTTTACTTCTATATGTAAACTGCATGGAATATACTTGTATTCAATGTGAATACACTGTTATACCATGAGTTTTTACTTTTATATGTAAACTGCATGGAATATACTTGTATTCAATGTGAATACACTGTTATACCATGAGTTTTTACTTCTATATGTAAACAGCATGAAATATACTTGTATTCAATGTGAATACACTGTTATACCATGAGTTTTTACTTCTATATGTAAACAGCATGAAATATACTTGTATTCAATGTGAATACACTGTTATACCATGAGTTTTTACTTTTATATGTAAACTGCATGAAATATACTTGTATTCAATGTGAATACACTGTTATACCATGAGTTTTTACTTCTATATGTAAACTGCATGGAATATACTTGTATTCAATGTGAATACACTGTTATACCATGAGTTTTTACTTCTATATGTAAACTGCATGAAATATACTTGTATTCAATGTGAAAACACTGTTATACCATGAGTTTTTACTTCTATATGTAAACTGCATGGAATATACTTGTATTCAATGTGAATACACTGTTATACCATGAGTTTTTACTTCTATATGTAAACTGCATGAAATATACTTGTATTCAATGTAAATACACTGTTATACCATGAGTTTTTACTTCTATATGTAAACTGCATGGAATATACTTGTATTCAATGTGAATACACTGTTATACCATGAGTTTTTACTTCTATATGTAAACAGCATCAAATATACTTGTATTCAATGTGAATACACTGTTATACCATGAGTTTTTACTTCTATATGTAAACTGCATGGAATATACTTGTATTCAATGTGAATACACTGTTATACCATGAGTTTTTACTTCTATATGTAAACTGCATGGAATATACTTGTATTCAATGTGAATACACTGTTATACCATGAGTTTTTACTTCTATATGTAAACTGCATCAAATATACTTGTATTCAATGTGAATACACTGTTATACCATGAGTTTTTACTTCTATATGTAAACTGCATGGAATATACTTGTATTCAATGTGAATACACTGTTATACCATGAGTTTTTACTTCTATATGTAAACTGCATGGAAAAATATACTTGTATTCAAATGTGAATACACAAGAAAATGTTATACCATGAGTTTTTACTTCTATATGTAAACAGCATGAAATATACTTGTATTCAATGTGAATACACTGTTATACCATGAGTTTTTACTTCTATATGTAAACAGCATGAAATATACTTGTATTCAATGTGAATACACTGTTATACCATGAGTTTTTACTTCTATATGTAAACAGCATCAAATATACTTGTATTCAATGTGAATACACTGTTATACCAATGAGTTTTTACTTCTATATGTAAACAGCATCAAATATACTTGTATTCAATGTGAATACACTGTTATACCATGAGTTTTTACTTCTATATGTAAACTGCATGAAATATACTTGTATAGAAAACTGTAAAAAATTCAATGTGAATACACTGTTAATAACCATGAGTTTTTACTTTTATATGTAAACTGCATGGAATATACTTGTATTACAAATGTGAAAAAATACAACTGTTATACCATGAGTTTTTACTTCTATATGTAAACTGCATGGAATATACTTGTATTCAATGTGAATACACTGTTATACCATGAGTTTTTACTTCTATATGTAAACTGCATGGAATATACTTGTATTCAATGTGAATACACTGTTATACCATGAGTTTTTACTTCTATATGTAAACAGCATGAAATATACTTGTATTCAATGTGAATACACTGTTATACCATGAGTTTTTACTTCTATATGTAAACAGCATGAAATATACTTGTATTCAATGTGAATACACTGTTATACCATGAGTTTTTACTTCTATATGTAAACTGCATGGAATATACTTGTATTCAATGTGAATACACTGTTATACCATGAGTTTTTACTTCTATATGTAAACAGCATGAAATATACTTGTATTCAATGTGAATACACTGTTATACCATGAGTTTTTACTTCTATATGTAAACTGCATGGAATATACTTGTATTCAATGTGAATACACTGTTATACCATGAGTTTTTACTTCTATATGTAAACTGCATGGAATATACTTGTATTCAATGTGAATACACTGTTATACCATGAGTTTTTAGTTCTATATGTAAACAGCATGAAATATACTTGTATTCAATGTGAATACACTGTTATACCATGAGTTTTTACTTCTATATGTAAACTGCATGGAATATACTTGTATTCAATGTGAATACACTGTTATACCATGAGTTTTTACTTCTATATGTAAACTGCATGGAATATACTTGTATTCAATGTGAATACACTGTTATACCATGAGTTTTTACTTCTATATGTAAACTGCATGGAATATACTTGTATTCAATGTGAATACACTGTTATACCATGAGTTTTTACTTCTATATGTAAACAGCATCAAATATACTTGTATTCAATGTGAATACACTGTTATACCATGAGTTTTTACTTCTATATGTAAACAGCATCAAATATACTTGTATTCAATGTGAATACACTGTTATACCATGAGTTTTTACTTCTATATGTAAACAGCATGAAATATACTTGTATTCAATGTGAATACACTGTTATACCATGAGTTTTTACTTCTATATGTAAACTGCATGGAATATACTTGTATTCAATGTGAATACACTGTTATACCATGAGTTTTTACTTCTATATGTAAACTGCATGGAATATACTTGTATTCAATGTGAATACACTGTTATACCATGAGTTTTTACTTCTATATGTAAACAGCATCAAATATACTTGTATTCAATGTGAATACACTGTTATACCATGAGTTTTTACTTCTATATGTAAACAGCATGAAATATACTTGTATTCAATGTGAATACACTGTTATACCATGAGTTTTTACTTCTATATGTAAACAGCATGAAATATACTTGTATTCAATGTGAATACACTGTTATACCATGAGTTTTTACTTCTATATGTAAACTGCATGAAATATACTTGTATTCAATGTGAATACACTGTTATACCATGAGTTTTTACTTCTATATGTAAACTGCATGGAATATACTTGTATTCAATGTGAATACACTGTTATACCATGAGTTTTTACTTCTAAATGTAAACAGCATGAAATATACTTGTATTCAATGTGAATACACTGTTATACCATGAGTTTTTACTTCTATATGTAAACAGCATGAAATATACTTGTATTCAATGTGAATACACTGTTATACCATGAGTTTTTACTTCTATATGTAAACTGCATCGAATATACTTGTATTCAATGTGAATACACTGTTATACCATGAGTTTTTACTTCTATATGTAAACTGCATGGAATATACTTGTATTCAATGTGAATACACTGTTATACCATGAGTTTTTACTTCTATATGTAAACAGCATCAAATATACTTGTATTCAATGTGAATACACTGTTATACCATGAGTTTTTACTTCTATATGTAAACAGCATCAAATATACTTGTATTCAATGTGAATACACTGTTATACCATGAGTTTTTACTTCTATATGTAAACTGCATGGAATATACTTGTATTCAATGTGAATACACTGTTATACCATGAGTTTTTACTTCTATATGTAAACTGCATAGAATATACTTGTATTCAATGTGAATACACTGTTATACCATGAGTTTTTACTTCTATATGTAAACTGCATGGAATATACTTGTATTCAATGTGAATACACTGTTATACCATGAGTTTTTACTTCTATATGTAAACTGCATGGAATATACTTGTATTCAATGTGAATACACTGTTATACCATGAGTTTTTACTTCTATATGTAAACAGCATCAAATATACCTGTATTCAATGTGAATACACTGTTATACCATGAGTTTTTACTTCTATATGTAAACTGCATGGAATATACTTGTATTCAATGTGAATACACTGTTATACCATGAGTTTTTACTTCTATATGTAAACAGCATCAAATATACTTGTATTCAATGTGAATACACTGTTATACCATGAGTTTTTACTTCTATATGTAAACAGCATCAAATATACTTGTATTCAATGTGAATACACTGTTATACCATGAGTTTTTACCTCTATATGTAAACTGCATGGAATATACTTGTATTCAATGTGAATACACTGTTATACCATGAGTTTTTACTCCTATATGTAAACAGCATCAAATATACTTGTATTCAATGTGAATACACTGTTATACCATGAGTTTTTACTTCTATATGTAAACAGCATCAAATATACTTGTATTCAATGTGAATACACTGTTATACCATGAGTTTTTACTTCTATATGTAAACAGCATCAAATATACTTGTATTCAATGTGAATACACTGTTATACCATGAGTTTTTACTTCTATATGTAAACAGCATCAAATATACTTGCATTCAATGTGAATACACTGTTATACCATGAGTTTTTACTTCTATATGTAAACAGCATCAAATATACTTGTATTCAATGTGAATACACTGTTATACCATGAGTTTTTACTTCTATATGTAAACAGCATGAAATATACTTGTATTCAATGTGAATACACTGTTATACCATGAGTTTTTACTTCTATATGTAAACAGCATCAAATATACTTGTATTCAATGTGAATACACTGTTATACCATGAGTTTTTACTTCTATATGTATACTGCATCAAATATACTTGTATTCAATGTGAATACACTGTTATACCATGAGTTTTTACTTCTATATGTAAACTGCATTGAATATACTTGTATTCAATGTGAATACACTGTTATACCATGAGTTTTTACTTCTACATGTAAACAGCATCAAATATACTTGTATTCTATTTCAATACACTGTTATACCATGAGTTTTTACTTCTATACGTAAACTGCATGGAATATACTTGTATTCAATGTGAATACAATGTTATACCATGAGTTTTTACTTCTATATGTAAACTGCATGGAATATACTTGTATTCAATGTGAATACACTGTTATACCACGAGTTTTTACTTCTATATGTAAAGTGCATGGAATATACTTGTATTCAATGTGAATACACTGTTATACCATGAGTTTTTACTTCTATATGTAAACAGCATCAAATATACTTGTATTCAATGTGAATACACTGTTATACCATGAGATTTTACTTCTATATGTAAACAGCATCAAATATACTTGTATTCAGTGTGAATACACTGTTATACCATGAGTTTTTACTTCTATATGTAAACAGCATCAAATATACTTGTATTCAATCTGAATACACTGTTATACCATGAGTTTTTACTTCTATATGTATACTGCATCAAATATACTTGTATTCAATGTAAGTACACTGTTATACCATGAGTTTTTACTTCTATATGTAAACTGCATGGAATATACTTGTATTCAATGTGAATACACTGTTATATCATGAGTTTTTACTTCTATATGTAAACAGCATCAAATATATTTGTATTCAATTTGAATACACTGTTATACCATGAGTTTTTACTTCTATATGTAAACTGCATGGAATATACTTGTATTCAATGTGAACACACTGTTATACCATGAGTTTTTACTTCTATATGTAAACAGCATCAAATATACTTGTATTCAATGTGAATACAGTTATACCATGAGTTTTTAATTCTATATGTAAACAGCATCAAATATACTTGTATTCAATGTGAATACACTGTTATACCATGAGTTTTTACCTCTATATGTAAACTGCATGGAATATACTTGTATTCAATGTGAATACACTGTTATACCACGAGTTTTTACTTCTATATGTAAACAGCATCGAATATACTTGTATTCAAGGTGAATACACTGTTATACCATGAGTTTTTACTTCTATATGTAAACAGCATCAAATATACTTGTATTCAATGTGAATACACTGGTATACCATGATATTTTATTTCTATATGTAAACAGCATCAAATATACTTGTGTTCAATGTGAATACACTGTTATACAATGAGTTTTTACTTCTATATGTAAACTGCATGGAATATACTTGTATTCAATGTGAATAAACTGTTATACCAGGAGTTTTTACTTCTATATGTAAACACAATCAAATATACTTGTATACAATGTGAATTCACTGTTATACCATGAGTTTTTACTTCTTTATGTAAACTGCATAGAATATACTTGTATTCAATGTGAATACACTGTTATACCATGAGTTTTTACTTCTATATGTAAACAGCATCAAATATACTTGTATTCTATTTCAATACACTGTTATACCATGAGTTTTTATTTCTATATGTAAACTGCATGGAATATACTTGTATTCAATGTGAATACACTGTTATACTATGAGTTTTTACTTCTATATGTAAACAGCATCAAATATACTTGTATTCAATGTGAATACACTGTTATACCATGAGTTTTTACTTCTATATGTAAACTGCATGGAATATACTTGTATTCAATATGAATACACTGTTATACCACGAGTTTTTACTTCTATATGTAAACAGCATCAAATATACTTGTATACAATGTGAATTCACTGTTATACCATGAGTTTTTACTTCTTTATGTAAACTGCATAGAATATACTTGTATTCAATGTGAATACACTGTAATATCATGAGTTTTTTCTTCTATATGTAAACTGCATGGAATATACTTGTATTCAATGTGAATACACTGCTATACCATGAGTTTTTACTTCTATATGTAAACTGCATGGAATATACTTGTATTCAATGTAAATACACTGTTATACAATGAGTTTTTACTTCTATATGTAAACTGCATCAAATATACTTGTATTCTATTTCAATACACTGTTATACCATGAGTTTTTACTTCTATATGTAAACTGCATGGAATATACTTGTATTCAATGTGAATACACTGTTATACTATGAGTTTTTACTTCTATATGTAAACAGCATCAAATATACTTGTATTCAATGTGAATACACTGTTATACCATGAGTTTTTACTTCTATATGTAAACTGCATGGAATATACTTGTATTTAATGTGAATACACTGTTACACCATGAGTTTTTACTTCTATATGTAAACAGCATCAAATACTCTTGTATTCTATGTGAATACACTGTTATACCATGAGTTTTTACTTCTATATGTAAACAGCATCAAATATACTTGTATTCAATGTGAATACACTGTTATACCATGAGTTTTTACTTCTATATGTAAACAGCATCAAATATACTTGTATTCAATGTGAATACACTGTTATACTATTAGTTTTTACTTCTATATGTAAACTGCATGGAATATACTTGTATTCAATGTGAATACACTGTTATACCATGAGTTTTTACTTCTATATGTAAACTGCATGGAATATACTTGTATTTAATGTGAATACACTGTTATACCATGAGTTTTTACTTCGATATGTAAACTGCATGGAATATACTTGTATTCAATGTAAAAACACTGCTTTACCATGAGTTTTTACTTCTATATGTAAACTGCATGGAATATACTTGTATTCAATGTAAATACACTGTTATACCATGAGTTTTTACTTCTATATGTAAACAGCATCAAATATACTTGTATTCAATGTGAATACACTGTTATACCATGAGTTTTTACTTCTATATGTAAACAGCATCAAATATACTTGTATTCAATGTGAATACACTATTATACTATGAGTTTTTACTTCTATATGTAAACTGCATGGAATATACTTGTATTTAATGTGAATACACTGTTATACCATGAGTTTTTACTTCTCTATGTAAACAGCATCAAATATACTTGTATTCAATGTGAATACACTGTTATAATATGAGTTTTTACTTCTATATGTAAACTGCATGGAATATACTTGTATTCAATGTGAATAAACTGTTATACCATGAGTTTTTACTTCTATATGTAAACAGCTTAAAATATACTTGTATTCAATGTAAATACACTGTTATACCATGTGTTTTTACTTCTATATGTAAACAGCATCAAATATACTTGTATTCAATGTGAATACACTGTTATACCATGAGTGTTTACTTCTATATGTCAACAGCATCAAATATACTTGTATTCAATGTGAATACACTGTTATACCATGAGTTTTTACTTCTATATGTAAACTGCATCAAATATACTTGTATTCAGTGTGAATACACTGTTATACCATGAGTTTTTACTTCTATATGTAAACTGCATGGAATATATTGTATTCAATGTGAATACACTGTTATACCATGAGTTTTTACTTCTATATGTAAACTGCATGGAATATACCTTGTATTTAATGTGAATACACTGTTCTACCATGAGTTTTTACTTCTCTATGTAAACAGCATCAAATATACTTGTATTCAATGTGAATACACTGTTATACTATGAGTTTTTACTTCTATATGTAAACTGCATGGAATATACTTGTATTCAATGTGAATAAACTGTTATACCATGAGTTTTTACTTCTATATGTAAACAGCTTAAAATATTGTCGCGGGTGAAAAGGGGTAAACATTATCTCCTAACACAGATGATTCACCCGCTCGTTGGACTATGTTGCGAGCGTGGGAATGATTCATCTTCAGTTATCTGTACTAAAGAAGATACGGAGACATGCGCTCCGGAAAAGGGCGTATATTGTATTTCGGTATAAATACCAGCGTAAAATTCAGTTAAAGTGTAGTTCCCTGGAGTCTTCAGACGCTCTCCGAGTTTGGTATGGTCATCCCTTATTGTTATTAGTTCAAAGTGAATAATTGTCTAGATTTAAGGTCATCACTACTTGTATTGATTTATGTTCATGTGACACAATACAAAGCCAGTGTGACAATTGGTGGAGATACAGTGTGACAATTGGTGGAGATACAGTCCGTTACCCGTGAGTAACAAAATCGTGCTTTAAGTGGCAATTGTTAAGAACGCAGCTCGTTACCAGTAAGTGACGAAGTCGTGCGGCAGTTGTGGTTAGCTGATGCCGACGAAGAAAAACCCACGACTACCCAGTTGCCCAAGAGACCCCAGCCGACGATTACACCCACTTCAAGAACTGTCAAGCGCTCCCGAAGAGGCTTTACTCACCCCAGACTCATCATCGGAGAGTGGAACTTCCGTTGTTGGTGAAGCCCAAACTCTTGAAGGGACCATTTCAAGAGAGCCCCTAATTGAAGAAGCTGACAGCCAAGGCGAATCAACCGAGGCTGAAGATTTACACTCGGATCCAGAAACCGAGGTCGTGTTGAGAGCCGCAAATCCAGTTGTTCCAGTAGGCGGACAACAAGTTATACTGCCAACAGGGCATATTTTACAGCAGCAAAGACAAGCTATGACAGCTGTCAGGAAATTCATCAGCCCGCCCATATTTCGAGGTGGTCCGATGAAGATGCGCGCCAATGGATGGAGCGTTATGAGACGATTTCTTCCCACAACGGATGGGGCGATGGTGAAAAACGTAACAATTTCAGCATGTACTTGGATGACACGGCAAGGAACTGGTTCCTGTGCGCAAGAGTCCCGAACGACTGGAACGACGTTGCGGCTCAACCTGCGGCAGGAGGAAACCCTGTCACGCCTGCAGTTACCGGTCTTCGTTCGATGTTTTTAAAAGAGTTTCAACCTGATAACTACGGTCTTTTTCAAGAGACAAGGCTAAGGAGCAGAACACAAGGAATGGACGAACCAGCCGTTAGGTACTATTACGAAATCCTCAACCTTTGCAGAATGGTCGATCCAAATATGACGGAAGCACACCGATTGGAACATCTTTTTCGAGGACTTCGACCGGCTCTTCTTAGAAAAATCTATCCGATGAAACCAAAAACATGTGAAGAATTTTTGACACTGGCAAAATCATATACAGAAGCATCGCTCATGTCCGAAGCAAGAGGATGGAAAGACACAGCAATGGAATCACAGAGACCCCCTGAGCAGTTACCGAACCTTTCCGTCGTCTATCCAGACCAGCAGGCAGAATTTATGAAATCAATGCGCGAATTAATCCAAGAAACCTGTGAGAAATTAATGGCAAAGGAGAAAAACGAGCAAGGAAAAGCAAAAGTATCCTTTAACACTAAGGGACGTACCATTGATGGTAAACCGAACTGCTTCTATTGCAAGAAGTCCGGACATATCGCCCGGCACTGTTTTAAAAATCCGGAATCTCCAAATTACAAAGCTCCGAAACTGGATGGAGCATCGGCAGCGACGCCAACGGCGAACGCAGCAGTTAACCTGGCGACTCAAGATCCTAACGAGCAGGAAGAAAAGCACCTATTAAATTTCGATGGAACAAACTTGATTAAAGAACCTGTGTTTTGTGGTGAGGTAAAGGCAACGGCAGTAATTGACACTGGTGCTGCTGTGACAGTGATCTCTCCCGATTTATTGAAGAAAACACAATTCATTCAGCAGCCATGGGATGGTTCTGGAATTATCCTCGCAAATGGATCACGAGTAATGCCCCTTGGAGCAGCCGAAATTCTCGTGACGCACAAAAACAGATCTGTGAAAGGAAAAGCAATAGTTATGGCAATGTCAGGAATGGAACTGTTAATGGGAAATGATTTCCTCGCACAATTTGGATCGATACGGATTAATTACCAGGCAGAGAAACCTCTTCTCACCATGGGTGATTTTCCGCTTGCGGCTATCTCTCTTCCAGCCGAGGAAGAATCTGAAGCCCCCGTGTTAGTGTCTAATGAACGTCAGGAAATTCCTGCGTATTCAATTAAACCAGTTCCAGCAAAAGTGTCGAGCAAAATGGAAGGTGCTTGTGTCTTGAAACCTTCGAATTCGCTTATGGCAACAACAAGTCTGTCTACGGGACACGCCATCGTGCAGAATGACCTGGAAAATATTCCCGTAGCAAACCTGTCCCCCAAATCAGTATGGCTGGAAAAAGGTGTAACGCTTGGTACATTAGAAGAATTCCAAGAGGGGGAAAACGCCGAAGAATCTAATGAAGCTTCAGGAGAAGTTACGGTGGAGAAAGTAAGTCAAAAAGAAGAAAAATTATTGGATAATTTGAAAAGCAAAATCGGAAAAAACCTGGATGAAAACCAGAAAAGTGAGGTGTTGAAAATCCTTAGAAATTCCATCAGTTGTTTTGCCTTTGATGAAGATGATTTGGGACACTGTACGTTGGTGGAGCATGACATTAACACTGGAGTTAACCCTCCAATTCACCAGCTCCCTTATAAGAGTGCCTGGAAAGAACGAGCAGTGATCCAGACACAGGTGGAGGGAATGCTACGTCAGGGAATAATTGAACACTCGGACAGCCCTTGGTCTTCGCCTGTAGTCCTAGTAAAGAAGAAAGATGGAACTTGGCGTTTTTGTGTGGATTACCGCAAACTTAATGCGGTTACCGTAAAAGATTCCTATCCACTGCCTCGGATAGCTGATACATTGAACCGCCTGGAGGGCGCTACAATTTTCTCCAGCATGGATCTTCAAGCCGGATATCATCAGGTTCCGGTTACCAGCAGAGATAGACAGAAGACAGCGTTCATAACGGCGGATGGATTGTATCAGTTCCGCGCTCTTCCATTTGGATTGACCAATGCCCCGGGCACCTTTCAGCGGGCAATGGATATTATTTTGGCTGGACTTCGATGGACGACGTGTTTGGTGTACCTAGATGACGTCATCGTCTACTCAGCAACGTTTGAACAACATTTGGAACGACTTCAATCAGTGATGGATTGCCTTGCAAAAGCCAATCTGAAACTGAAATGGTCAAAATGTTCATTTGCCGAGAATAACCTAAAAGTATTAGGACACGTCGTTACCCAGGAAGGTGTTGGCCCGGACCCTGAAAAATTAAAGGCAGTGGAAAAGTTCCCATGCCCGGCAGACGGTCACTCGACAGCGAACAAAATCAAACGAGTGCAAAGTTTTCTAGGATTGTGCTCCTATTATCGACGTCACATCCAAGATTTTGCAGCCATTGCACGCCCGCTCACATCGCTAACAAAGAAAGACATTCCATTCATTTGGGGAGTAGATCAAGTTAAAAGTTTCAACGCTCTAAAAATAGCACTTACATCGGCTCCAGTGCTCGCTCATCCAAACTACGAGTTGCCAATGGAAATTCTACCAGATGCCTGTGGTTTTGGAATAGGAGGTGTGTTAGCCCAACGCATCGATGGAGTCGAAAGACCAGTGGCATACGCAAGCCGGTTGCTATCTAAATCAGAAACGAATTATTCAATCACGGAAAAAGAGTGTCTTGCATTAGTGTGGTGTCTTACCAAGTTCAGATGTTTTGTGTGGGGCTGCCAAGTGAAAGTGATCACTGATCATCAAGCATTGTGTTGGCTAATGACCAAACGGGACCTCGCGGGACGTCTAGCACGTTGGAGTCTTTCACTGCAGGAGTACGATATAACTATCGTATATCGTAGTGGAAAGGTTCACGACAACGCCGACTGCCTATCACGAAACCCACTTCAGCAGGTGGAAGAAATGGAAGATGACCGTTGCTTTATCGTGGCAGCTGTCGGATCGGAGGCATCGGACATCCTTTCTTTCGAAGACGATGATTCAGTCGTCAGCAAACAGAGAGCAAATCGTGAGTGGAACGAAAAAATCTTGAATCTCCAGGAAGGCAAGAAAAGAGTGAAAAACTTTGTGCTGTGCAACGGAAAACTTTACAAAGAAACGTTTAAGGGTGGAAAAAATTACAGAAGATTATGTGTACCCGCGGATTTTCGCGAAAAAATTTTGCAAGCTTTTCACGATGACATTGTTTCCGGCCATCTAGGCATCAATCGAACTCTCCAGAAAATTGGCAATAGATTCTTTTGGCCCAAAATGAATCTTGACATAACCCGCTACGTTCAGAGTTGCGTGAGCTGTCAAGGAAGAAAAGGAGTTCCAGACCGACCTCCAGGATTCCTGCAATGCATAAAAGTAGAAAGACCTTTTGAGAAATTGGGTATGGATCTGCTAGGTCCATTCCCTTTGTCTCATAAGGGTAACAAAATGATAATTGTTGCAGTGGATTACCTTACTAAGTGGGTCGAATTAAAGGCTATGCCAACCGGCAAAGCAGATGACGTCGCTGAATTCTTCGTTAACCAAATTTTCCTACGCCATGGAGCTCCAGAACAAATCATCACCGACCGAGGAAAATGCTTCGTGGCTGAATTAACCCAAGCGGTGGTCAAGAAGTTACACACCAACCACAAGACGACATCCAGTTATCATCCTCAAGCGAATGGGGCTGTGGAAAGAATGAATCATACGTTAGCAGCGATGATTTCTATGTATGTTAGTACAGACCAGCGTGATTGGGACGAGACCCTGCAGTACGTGTGCTTCGCGTACAACACAGCTAGGCAGGAATCCACCGGATACTCTCCATTCTTTCTCCTGTATGGACGCGAGCCGAAATTGCCAATCGACTTGGAGCTGGGTGCTGATGCAAATCCATTACCGTCCGAAGATGACGCCACTTTAGACTACGCTGATCGCCTATTGGTTGAATTATCAACAGCAAGAGAAATAGTGAAAATTAGAATGGAAGAAGTAAAAAATAAGCAGAAAGAAAGGTATGACTCTTTTCACCGGGAGTTATCCTTCCGAGCAGGGGATTTAGTGCTAGTCTACAAGCCATTTAGAAAAGTGGGAAAAACCGAAAAACTTCTCCATCGATGGTTAGGACCTTTTAAAGTGTTAAGGAAAACCACACCGGTGAATTATGAAGTAATATCAGCAACGGGACGAGGAAAAACGGATATTGTGCACGTCATCCGTATGAAGCCATTTTTCGAAATTCCCATAGAGTGGCAACGACCACAAGAGATTCCTCCCAGCAATTCAGAGGAAAACGCTGGAAAAGAACAAAAGGATAAAGAAGCCGAATCAGAAGATGTACCTGTTGTGGCCAATCCCCAAACAGTAGCAGACGACGAGGGAACACTTCCCGCACATCCCACAGCAGACGGCGTTACAGTAGTACCTCCTGTCCCGGCCGGAGAAACGCCGGCAACAAGACCCATCCGTAATAGAAGACCACCGGCTAGGTACCTAACTTGCTTGGTCCCATTCCTGATGCTCCTGGTAACAATTACTAGCCCGCCAATGGCCATGGCCCTTATCCTGCGGGAAAATACAATCTTCAAGGAACATGTAGATGTCGCTTTCAGTGAATCAGCATGGACAATTGTTACGGACCTCGATTTAGGACCGGCTGGAGCAGCAATGGCTTATTTGCAGCAGAAAATTCTCCAACAGCAAGCAGTGGCAGAAAAATGGAGGCTGACTGGATCTCGACCTCAGAAAATAGCAGCCAAAAGGATGTTCAGCAAGTTAAGAAGCTTCACAAAGGACCTGGAAAGCGTGACTGAACAATTAACGACCGTGAAAGAAGCCCTAAACACCAACCCGAGAAACCGACGTAGTCTCATCGACGGAGGCGGGTCAGCTCTAAAGTGGCTTTTTGGTGTTTCAACGCAGCAAGACCTAGAAGAATTAAATGGTCAAGTGCAACGGGTTAAGCTAAACCAAAAGGAAATGATACACATTATGGAAAAACAAGCTACTGTGCTGAACGAATCACTGTGGGAATCCAGAGCCAATGCGCAGTTGATCAAGGAACTCCGAGGACAGTTCGCAAACCTGCAAACGGTTACGGCGCAAATTTTAGAATGGAATTCAAAATTGGAAGAACTTGACTTAGACCATTTTGAGTACTTCTTCCAGCTAGATGACACCTTTGAGGCAATGTACCAGATCCTACAATGGTTACACCAACTCGCTGACAGCCTCAATATTGGATTCAGCCTATTAGCAAATGGACATTTAGCACCACAAATCATCGCTCCAGCAAGATTCAATGCAGTTATAAAAAATGTTAACAGACAGTTACCTAGAGGATGGTCCATTTCCAGCGATGAGTTTTGGGTCGCTTATCGAGAAGCCACAGTCACGGTAGCAGCACTGGAACATCAATTCAGAATATTTATCCAAGTTCCTATCTTCGATCACGCTCAACAATACAAACTATTTCAAGTTATAAGCCTGCCAGGAGCGGCAGATAATGGAACGCATAGCGTGAGCTTCAGCAACTTACCCGGCTTTCTTGCAGTGGCCGCCGACCTCGAGACATTTTTGGAGCTGTCCAAAGATGATGTCCGGGAGTGCAGCAAGATCGGCCGGCCGTTGTGTAAATTCCATACGGGCATCAGCAAAAGGAACGCCCGCAAGTCTTGCGCCATAGCGGTCTTCATGAACGACGTCCCACGAATCAAGACGCAGTGCCGGAAGAAATTTGCAGACTGGCGAGGACCCGAAGCGGTGTACATTGGAGCGAACCAATGGGCATTCTCGGCGACGAAATCACACGACATCGTCTTCTCATGCCCAGCCAATGTCGGACAACCGCCCCTACGAACAGTTAAATTACCAGCAGTTGGAATCTTTGAGGTACCTTTGGGATGTACAGCGAGAACGGAGGACTGGGTATTTCCAGCCAGCATGGAGGGAAATATCGAAGCGCCAAATTTACAAGCTGCGGTTCTACCATCGGTCAATGTCTTCTCCCAGGATCCGACGAGCAACAGCAGTAGGCGGCACATCGTCATCGAGATTCCGCGGGGGAATACAAGCTCCATCGACATGATAAGCGAATTACTCCAACGTAACGACCGCGCCAGGTTGGCAGCGGAAATGACGGGAGAACAGATCCATAACCTCGTGGCTGAAGTGGACAAACACACTGATGCATCTTTTGCCCGATATCCCTATGAAATGATAATAGTAATGTTAGTACTAAGTATAGGAATAGTATTTTTGAGTTATAAATATCACTTACTGAGTGAACGCTTAGCCGCTCACGAACAGCTCGATGTGGTCAGTCTACCACCCGGAGACCGCGGGAGGGAAGAACTAGAGATGCAAAACCTATAAAAAACTCGTCCTTTCAACCTATTAATTGTCTAGGGTATAATTAGCTTATTGCCTAGTAGAAAAAACAAAAGTAAAAAAAAGTTCTTTCAAAAAACAAAATGTATTAAAGAGTTCATGTAAAATACCAGGATACACAGAATTAGTTAGTGGCGTCTTCCGACCGCAAGGAATTCAGCGCCTCCAGCGCCCCCAAGCGAGCCTCCAGTCGGGATTCCACGCTAGAGTACAGGATCTCGGGGTAAAAATCCGAACGTCGCGGATGAGGATGGTAAACATCCTCACCCGACTCCATCCACCACAGAAGCCGCGCGTAGTTGTGGGAATAGAGATCACGATAACGGGCGTAGCCAGGATACGTGCTAGATGGGGAGAAAAAGAAAATAAAAAGAAAAAAAAATGTGTCCAAAGCAAATAACAAACTTACCTGTAGTAAAAGTCACCTAGCTCCCAAACTTCTCCAGCAAAGGGAATGAAGTCCAAACAGGCATCCGTTTCCTTGGCATCGATTAGAAGCGCCTCGAAAAGCTTCTGGTCTAACACATCCAGTCGGCAGTGACGGCTCACAGGGTCGCAAAACACAATTTCGGCGAACCGCACAACGGCAACGTCGAAATACCTCCGGTTCTCCAGAATTTCAGAAAAGGTGAACATCTTGGAGGACCTGTATTCAGCAAAGACCAAAAAACTACTGTGCCGGCAGAAGGATGCACCCGAGTTTTATTCAGTTTCAATAACCTTCACGGATCAAATTATTACCTATCAGTTCCAAATTTTTTTTTTTCCCCTTTCAATTTTTATCGGGGTTATAGTTAGCGTTAACAAGAGTGACCTTCCAGCCGTTATCACGGGTAGATTAGTACAGTCGGGTCGCCTGTCTTGAAGAAGGGGGACCTGTCGCGGGTGAAAAGGGGTAAACATTATCTCCTAACACAGATGATTCACCCGCTCGTTGGACTATGTTGCGAGCGTGGGAATGATTCATCTTCAGTTATCTGTACTAAAGAAGATACGGAGACATGCGCTCCGGAAAAGGGCGTATATTGTATTTCGGTATAAATACCAGCGTAAAATTCAGTTAAAGTGTAGTTCCCTGGAGTCTTCAGACGCTCTCCGAGTTTGGTATGGTCATCCCTTATTGTTATTAGTTCAAAGTGAATAATTGTCTAGATTTAAGGTCATCACTACTTGTATTGATTTATGTTCATGTGACACAATACAAAGCCAGTGTGACAATATACTTGTATTCAATGTGAATACACTGTTATACCATGTGTTTTTACTTCTATATGTAAACAGCATCAAATATACTTGTATTCAATGTGAATACACTGTTATACCATGAGTTTTTACTTCTATATGTAAACTGCATCAAATATACTTGTATTCAGTGTGAATACACTGTTATACCATGAGTTTTTACTTCTATATGTAAACAGCATGGAATATATTGTATTCAATGTGAATACACTGTTATACCATGAGTTTTTACTTCTATATGTAAACAGCATCAAATATACTTGTATTCAATGTGATACACTGTTATACTATGACTTTTTACTTCTATATGTAAACTGCATGGAATATACTTGTATTCAATGTGAATACACTGTTATACCATGAGTTTTTACTTCTATATGTAAACTGCATGGAATATACTTGTATTTAATGTGAATACACTGTTATACCATGAGTTTTTACTTCTATATGTAAACTGCATGGAATATACTAGTATTCAATGTAAAAACACTGCTATACCATGAGTTTTTACTTCTATATGTAAACTGCATGGAGTATACTTGTATTCAATGTAAATACACTGTTATACCATGAGTTTTTACTTCTATATGTAAACTGCATGGAATATACTTGTATTCAATGTGAATACACTGTTATACCATGAGTTTTTACTTCTATATGTAAACTGCATCGAATATACTTGTATTCAATGTGAATACACTGTTATACCATGAGTTTTTACTTCTATATGTAAACTGCATGGAATATACTTGTATTCAATGTGAATACACTGTTATACCATGAGTTTTTACTTCTATATGTAAACTGCATGGAATATACTTGTATTCAATGTGAATACACTGTTATACCATGAGTTTTTACTTCTATATGTAAACAGCATCAAATATACTTGTATTCAATGTGAATACACTGTTATACCATGAGTTTTTACTTCTATATGTAAACAGCATCAAATATACTTGTATTCAATGTGAATACACTGTTATACCATGAGTTTTTACTTCTATATGTAAACTGCATGAAATATACTTGTATTCAATGTGAATACACTGTTATACCATGAGTTTTTACTTCTATATGTAAACAGCATCAAATATACTTGTATTCAATGTGAATACACTGTTATACCATGAGTTTTTACTTCTATATGTAAACTGCATCAAATATACTTGTATTCAATGTGAATACACTGTTATACCATGAGTTTTTACTTCTATATGTAAACAGCATCAAATATACTTGTATTCAATGTGAATACACTGTTATACCATGAGTTTTTACTTCTATATGTAAACAGCATCAAATATACTTGTATTCAATGTGAATACACTGTTATACCATGAGTTTTTACTTCTATATGTAAACTGCATCAAATATACTTGTATTCAATGTGAATACACTGTTATACCATGAGTTTTTACTTCTATATGTAAACTGCATGGAATATACTTGTATTCAATGTGAATACACTGTTATACCATGAGTTTTTACTTCTATATGTAAACAGCATCAAATATACTTGTATTCAATGTGAATACACTGTTATACCATGAGTTTTTACTTCTATATGTAAACTGCATGGAATATACTTGTATTCAATGTGAATACACTGTTATACCATGAGTTTTTACTTCTATATGTAAACAGCATGAAATATACTTGTATTCAATGTGAATACACTGTTATACCATGAGTTTTTACTTCTATATGTAAACAGCATCAAATATACTTGTATTCAATGTGAATACACTGTTATACCATGAGTTTTTACTTCTATATGTAAACAGCATCAAATATACTTGTATTCAATGTGAATACACTGTTATACCATGAGTTTTTACTTCTATATGTAAACTGCATCAAATATACTTGTATTCAATGTGAATACACTGTTATACCATGAGTTTTTACTTCTATATGTAAACTGCATGGAATATACTTGTATTCAATGTGAATACACTGTTATACCATGAGTTTTTACTTCTATATGTAAACAGCATCAAATATACTTGTATTCAATGTGAATACACTGTTATACCATGAGTTTTTACTTCTATATGTAAACTGCATGGAATATACTTGTATTCAATGTGAATACACTGTTATACCATGAGTTTTTACTTCTATATGTAAACTGCATGGAATATACTTGTATTCAATGTGAATACACTGTTATACCATGAGTTTTTACTTCTATATGTAAACTGCATGAAATATACTTGTATTCAATGTGAATACACTGTTATACCATGAGTTTTTACTTCTATATGTAAACTGCATGGAATATACTTGTATTCAATGTGAATACACTGTTATACCATGAGTTTTTACTTCTATATGTAAACTGCATGGAATATACTTGTATTCAATGTGAATACACTGTTATACCATGAGTTTTTACTTCTATATGTAAACTGCATGAAATATACTTGTATTCAATGTGAATACACTGTTATACCATGAGTTTTTACTTCTATATGTAAACAGCATCAAATATACTTGTATTCAATGTGAATACACTGTTATACCATGAGTTTTTACTTCTATATGTAAACAGCATCAAATATACTTGTATTCAATGTGAATACACTGTTATACCATGAGTTTTTACTTCTATATGTAAACTGCATCAAATATACTTGTATTCAATGTGAATACACTGTTATACCATGAGTTTTTACTTCTATATGTAAACAGCATCAAATATACTTGTATTCAATGTGAATACACTGTTATACCATGAGTTTTTACTTCTATATGTAAACTGCATCAAATATACTTGTATTCAATGTGAATACACTGTTATACCATGAGTTTTTACTTCTATATGTAAACTGCATCAAATATACTTGTATTCAATGTGAATACACTGTTATACCATGAGTTTTTACTTCTATATGTAAACTGCATCAAATATACTTGTATTCAATGTGAATACACTGTTATACCATGAGTTTTTACTTCTATATGTAAACTGCATCAAATATACTTGTATTCAATGTGAATACACTGTTATACCATGAGTTTTTACTTCTATATGTAAACTGCATGGAATATACTTGTATTCAATGTGAATACACTGTTATACCATGAGTTTTTACTTCTATATGTAAACAGCATCAAATATACTTGTATTCAATGTGAATACACTGTTATACCATGAGTTTTTACTTCTATATGTAAACTGCATGGAATATACTTGTATTCAATGTGAATACACTGTTATACCATGAGTTTTTACTTCTATATGTAAACTGCATAAAATATACTTGTATTCAATGTGAATACACTGTTATACCATGAGTTTTTACTTCTATATGTAAACAGCATCAAATATACTTGTATTCAATGTGAATACACTGTTATACCATGAGTTTTTACTTCTATATGTAAACAGCATCAAATATACTTGTATTCAATGTGAATACACTGTTATACCATGAGTTTTTACTTCTATATGTAAACAGCATCAAATATACTTGTATTCAATGTGAATACACTGTTATACCATGAGTTTTTACTTCTATATGTAAACTGCATGGAATATACTTGTATTCAATGTGAATACACTGTTATACCATGAGTTTTTACTTCTATATGTAAACTGCATCAAATATACTTGTATTCAATGTGAATACACTGTTATACCATGAGTTTTTACTTCTATATGTAAACTGCATGGAATATACTTGTATTCAATGTGAATACACTGTTATACCATGAGTTTTTACTTCTATATGTAAACAGCATCAAATATACTTGTATTCAATGTGAATACACTGTTATACCATGAGTTTTTACTTCTATATGTAAACAGCATGAAATATACTTGTATTCAATGTGAATACACTGTTATACCATGAGTTTTTACTTCTATATGTAAACAGCATCAAATATACTTGTATTCAATGTGAATACACTGTTATACCATGAGTTTTTACTTCTATATGTAAACAGCATGAAATATACTTGTATTCAATGTGAATACACTGTTATACCATGAGTTTTTACTTCTATATGTAAACTGCATGGAATATACTTGTATTCAATGTGAATACACTGTTATACCATGAGTTTTTACTTCTATATGTAAACTGCATGGAATATACTTGTATTCAATGTGAATACACTGTTATACCATGAGTTTTTACTTCTATATGTAAACAGCATGAAATATACTTGTATTCAATGTGAATACACTGTTATACCATGAGTTTTTACTTCTATATGTAAACTGCATGGAATATACTTGTATTCAATGTGAATACACTGTTATACCATGAGTTTTTACTTCTATATGTAAACAGCATGAAATATACTTGTATTCAATGTGAATACACTGTTATACCATGAGTTTTTACTTCTATATGTAAACAGCATCAAATATACTTGTATTCAATGTGAATACACTGTTATACCATGAGTTTTTACTTCTATATGTAAACAGCATCAAATATACTTGTATTCAATGTGAATACACTGTTATACCATGAGTTTTTACTTCTATATGTAAACTGCATCAAATATACTTGTATTCAATGTGAATACACTGTTATACCATGAGTTTTTACTTCTATATGTAAACTGCATGGAATATACTTGTATTCAATGTGAATACACTGTTATACCATGAGTTTTTACTTCTATATGTAAACTGCATGAAATATACTTGTATTCAATGTGAATACACTGTTATACCATGAGTTTTTACTTCTATATGTAAACAGCATCAAATATACTTGTATTCAATGTGAATACACTGTTATACCATGAGTTTTTACTTCTATATGTAAACTGCATGAAATATACTTGTATTCAATGTGAATACACTGTTATACCATGAGTTTTTACTTCTATATGTAAACAGCATCAAATATACTTGTATTCAATGTGAATACACTGTTATACCATGAGTTTTTACTTCTATATGTAAACTGCATGGAATATACTTGTATTCAATGTGAATACACTGTTATACCATGAGTTTTTACTTCTATATGTAAACTGCATGGAATATACTTGTATTCAATGTGAATACACTGTTATACCATGAGTTTTTACTTCTATATGTAAACTGCATGGAATATACTTGTATTCAATGTGAATACACTGTTATACCATGAGTTTTTACTTCTATATGTAAACTGCATGGAATATACTTGTATTCAATGTGAATACACTGTTATACCATGAGTTTTTACTTCTATATGTAAACAGCATCAAATATACTTGTATTCAATGTGAATACACTGTTATACCATGAGTTTTTACTTCTATATGTAAACTGCATCAAATATACTTGTATTCAATGTGAATACACTGTTATACCATGAGTTTTTACTTCTATATGTAAACTGCATGAAATATACTTGTATTCAATGTGAATACACTGTTATACCATGAGTTTTTACTTCTATATGTAAACTGCATGGAATATACTTGTATTCAATGTGAATACACTGTTATACCATGAGTTTTTACTTCTATATGTAAACAGCATGGAATATACTTGTATTCAATGTGAATACACTGTTATACCATGAGTTTTTACTTCTATATGTATGTTCGGGAGCTCAATTCAATAGAGGAAAACTTCGTAGACTCGAGGGGGGTATCCCTTAAGGGTGTATTAAACCGATCTCGGGGATACAGAGTAGGGTTGTAAGGCCTACTTGAGAATCACACCTTATGTGTGGGGAGTGTAGCTAAAGAGATCACACCTTATGTGTGGAGAGACGCCAACAAAATCAGAGACCCGCATGCAATGCACGCGGGGTTAAATAGGGACAAAACAAAGGCTTTGGGGTAAGGGTAAACGCGGGACAAACAAACAAATGAAGCGTACTACGCACAACCCAAAGTTGGCCTCTAGCGGCCCTTATACAAAATAAAACAATTTAATTCTTCGCCGGAACATCCTCCCCCGAAGCGGGTATGTCTGGGACGACATCGCCTGCTGAGCTAACTTCTAATAGCGCGAGAGTGTCGATTCCACGACGGAAAAGTCCTCTTTCCAGCTGCACATCTACGACTCGAACTAGGCCGTCTGGCCCTGGGAATACCTTCGCAATCCTGCCGATATTCCATTGTCCGCGTCGTAGGCTCTTGTCGATCTCCAACACAACATCCCCGACTTTAAAGTTGGGCAGAGGGGATTTCCACTTCTTTCTTCCGGCAAGTGACTGGAGATAAACTTTCTTCCAAAGATCCCAGAATAGATTGGCCATTCTCTGGACGTACCTATAATGCTCACGGGGCAGTGCGTCGTCGAATGTCCCAGCTGGTGGGTCGGCCGAACTCGGACGATTTAGAAAATCGTTAGGAGTTAACGGACGGAAGTCATTCGGATCTGTACTGGCTGCAGTGAGGGGACGACCATTTAATAAACCGGCTACTTCATATAGGAGAGTGCGGAGTGTGTCTTCCGCTGGATGTCGTAGCTTCTTACTCTCCAAGTCAAGAGCGGTATAAAGCGCCTTTTTTGCCGATCTTACAAGCGACTCGTGCGCTCCACCAAAATGTGGTGTTCTGGGTGGCTGGAATCTCCAGTCAATCCTTTTCAAATTCAGGAACTCGGCTACTTTCTCATCGGCATACAGTTTTTCGGCTTCTTCTTTCAGCTCGTGTTCAGCACCGACAAAGTTTGTGCCGTTGTCGGAATGCATGACGCGAGGTTTGCCGTAAAGTCCGATAAAACGCCGAAGGCTAAGAAGGAAATCGTCTGATGAGAGTGAGTTCACGAGATCCACATAGACGGCACGGGTAACGAGACAGGTGTACAAAACGGCCCATCGCTTTGCTGTGCGATTTCGCGAAAGTCCTACTTCCAATGGCCCAAACAGATCACAGGCTGTTCGAGTGAATGGAGCTGAGCCAGATTCTAGACGCGAATCCGGTAGTTCAGCCATAAGTTGTTCGCCTGGCTTGGCACGTTCTCGTTTGCACTTTTCACACTCGTATCTAATCCTTTTGACTAGTTCCCGGCCTCCTGGTATCCAGAAATGCTGCCTTATGTAGCTGATCTGGTAGTCTGTTCCAACGTGCTTAAGCAATACGTGGAACGCTCGAACGATAGTCTTCGTAAAACTATGCTGCGCAGGCAGCAATGGCGGGTGCAATTCTTCATAGGGCAACTTAGCTCGCCCGGCTCGTCCTCCTAGTCTCAAAAGTCCATCTTTTCCGAGAACGGGACAAAGAGAGAGTAAACTTGAGTTAGGCTGAAGCCATTTTCCTTTCTTCAAACGACGAATTTCTTCGCTATACACCTCCGATTGGCATCTTTTTACGAGATCGTAGAACACCTTTTCCAGTCTTACTAAGTCCGGAATGTCTTCTACACCGATCTTGACACTTTCCCAATCGAACGTTGAAGTAGTAACGGTGGCTTGATGTGATCGCACCGGCCGTATCTCTTCAACCACGGCAATCCATGGCAAATCTGCTGGCCATGTTTCTTCGTCGTCTTGTAGGAATTTCGGTCCGTCCCACCAGCGCGATGGAAGGGCTTCCTCTTCAATGGCTGAACGAGTTGCGATATCGGCTGTGTTCATCTTGCCCGGCACAAAACGCCATTCGTCTGGTTGAGTCAGTGTTTGGATTTCTCCAACCCGATGACTGACAAACA
This sequence comes from Daphnia magna, assembly GCF_020631705.1. Lineage (NCBI taxonomy): Eukaryota > Metazoa > Arthropoda > Branchiopoda > Diplostraca > Daphniidae > Daphnia > Daphnia magna. The sequence goes on along the minus strand of NW_025533244.1, from coordinate 30,842 downwards.
TCTGATATTTGGACGCGGTTGCTCGAATCCAATTTCTTACGGTGCTGCTGTCGGTCCAGAAATACCGACGGTGCGGAATCCTTGTGAATGCTCCGATCACTGAGCGTGCGAGACGGGCTGCTTGCAGAGCAGCATTTAACTCCAACTTTGGCACGGAAATGCTTCTTTTCGGTGCCAATTTTGTTGACGCCCGCACGTGTCGTACTAGTACTCGACCATCAGAGTACACATTCCGAATGTAGATAACTGCAGCGTACGCTTCTTCCGATGCGTCTCCAAATGCGTGGAGTTCCGATCGGGTGATATTCTCCTCATCTGGGAATAAACAGCGTGGAATGTCGATGTCGTTGAGCTGCTGTAGGACGCTAAACCATTCTTCCCACCAATCACGGTCGTCGCTGCTGACGAGATCGTTCCACTGAAGCCCTTTTGTTCCGAGCTCCCTTAACTTGATCTTGGCTTTAACAATAAGGGGAGCTGCCATCCCTTGCGGATCGAACAAACTCGCAACCTTACTTGCAATTCCAACCCGTGTGTAGGTGATTTCTTCTAGCCCGCTCACTCTGAATTTAAGCGTATCCGAATTCGGGTTCCAGTAAACACCAAGGACTTTCTCAGAGTCGTCCTTGCTTAATGGAAGCTCGGCTGGGCCTTGACTAACACCTTTACTTGTAGGTGCTAAGATTTTCACAAAAGCTGCGGAATTGGAGATCCAGCTTTGAAGGTGCATGTCTCCTTTTGCTAGGGTTTCTTTAACGCCTACTGCTTCTTGAATACCTTCCTCCAGTGATTTGGCGGAGCTGAGGTAATCGTCAACGTACATCCTTGTGTTGATTGCCTCGATGACTTTCGGGTCATCGCTGAGATCAGCAGCAATTTTTCGCGTGGTACTGATCGCAATGAATGGCGAACAGGTAGCGCCGAATGGTAGCCGCTTCATCTCACACACGCACACTTTCTCCTCCCCGTTTCTTTTCCAAAGAAACCTAAAGTACCGTGCGTCTTCTGGTCTCAGTCGTATTCTGCTAAACATGGCTTCTATGTCAGCTGCCCATGCGATTTCGCCTTCCCGAAATTTCAAGATGACAGATGGCAATGGGGTTTGTAAAGCCGGACCACTGAGAATACTGTCGTTCAAGCACTTTCCCTTGAACGGTGCTGCAGCGTCAAACACAACGCGTAGCTTCGGACCTTTTCTCACTCCATGGTGAGCGAGATAATACTCCGGTGGGCCGTAGTCGGCGGGTGCCAACACAATTGCATAGCCCTTTTCGAAGTTCTTTTCCATGGCTTTTCTATACTCCTGCCCGAAATCGGGTTCTTCGTTGAACCGGTGCAGCAGGGTAGCCAATCTTCTTTCGGCCAAATGCCGATTGTTTGGCAGGTCTGGCTCCCCAACCTTCCAGGTGATGGGTGTTTCATAGCCGACGGCCAATTTTCGCGTTCCGCTTTCTAAAATATCGATAGCTTGTCTATCGTCTTCGGAAACGCCATCTGTCTTGTGCTCCGTCCCGAATTCTTCTGTGTCGCAAAAGCGTTTCATCTGCTGCGCTAGTGCGTCGCCTTCCTCTTCCATGCTGGTGAACACTGCGTGCGTTCTCGCCATAAGATTTCTGAATGTATTCCCAATTACTCCTCTTACGACCCATCCAAGGCGGGTACGAATAGCAGTAGGTTCGTCTTCTTGTCCGAAACGAGATTCAATGGCCGTTGTCAAATAGGCCTGATCTATTCCGAGAAGGATGTCTACTCTCCCGCCATTGCTTTCTAATGGCAGGTCTGCTAAATGTCTCCAACGCTTCTTTAAGGTGTTCCAATCTGTAAGTGGAACCGGACTGGCCACAGTAGGCATAGTCGAACCTTGAAGAGTGGCGAATTCGCCTGTGGGTAGCCGAACTCGGAGTTGAATACGACGCGAAGTATATTTTCTCAAAACTCCACCAGCGCCATCAACGGCGAGAGTCTGCGGAACACCTTTCAGTCCAAGTCGGCGAATAAATCCGTCTCGGAAAAGCGTACTGTCGCTACCTTCATCCAGAAATACATTGGCTTTCACAAGGTTTCCCTCTGCATCCAGAACATCCAGTTGGATCATTCCTACAGCTGCTTTCTTCCCCTTTGCTAGGTTGGTGCGGGCTGTAGCGGGGCGAACCGATTCGTCCGCGTCATCCGGCTGGTAGTGAAGCAGTGCATGGTGTGTGCGATTACAGTTAGGGACCGAACACGATTTCTTCATTCTGCAATCTCTAGCAGAATGTCCAGATTTCAGGCAATTGAAACATAACCGACGTCGGATACAAAACGACAGCTTATCTCTAGCCGTAAGACCCTTAAACGACGGGCAATCTTCCAACTTGTGGGAGCCTTCGCAATTGAAGCAATAGCTACTGTTGGGCTGACGATTGTCTCTTCCTCTTGTTTCACCCTGAACCTGGTTGGTGCGGGTATGCTGTCTGTCACGAGCTTTACCCGGCACTCCACTTGTTTGGTCTGCCGCAATGCTGTATGCGTTTTGATACGCGGCGGCCCGGTTGCAAAGCCAAGAACCAAACTGGTCGAGGCTTCGCCTTTCAAGTCCACTTCCTCTATCCGTATTCCAAGCTAAGCGATCAGCTAGCTGTAGCTTGAGACAGATTCTTTCAATGATGTCTGCGGCGGCGAATTCGCCTATTCTAGTGAGATCGAACAAGTGTGTGCGGACCTTTTCCGCATAACGCTTGAAGGAAGCAGGATCGTTCTTCTGGAACTCCAGTTTCTCTAACGCTTGAATATGCGCTGCTCGCATGACGTCACGTCTGCCAAAACTGTCCTTAAGCCTGACCAATGCTTGAATGTAAGCAGCTTCTCCCCCCTAGACCGTATACAACGTCTAGACAGTCACCTTGGAGATGTCTCCTCAAAATCGCAAATTTCTCGCCGGCGGCCTTGGATGTGTCGTGTACCAACGCCCGGAACAAATCGATCCATGCGAACCAATCTAGAGCCTTTCCACTGTAATCAGGTAACTCAGCTCGAATTGACGAATGAGGTCCTGCTTCTACTCGCGGAAGGGGTCGTAATCGACCGGCACGATACATATCAATCCAATCGTCTGGAGCTTCTTCCTGTAGGCTCGCTTCTCCTACTGCTCCCCATCTTCTGTTGTCTTGGCACCAGCGATTAACTGCGTCGAGTTCGACTACACCTGGCAATGACCGATATTCTAAGTCATTGTCTTCTAACCTTAGTGACTGTAGAGCCCTTTCTGCTTCCTGGAGGTCCTGTTGCGCTGCAAGGACTCTCTGTTGGGCTTCTGTGTGGGATTGTGGTCTGTCGGCTTCGGGATGCACTGCTGACGACTGCCGGCTACTGTATACAGAGGGTACAATGGCGGGATGGCCATTTCGAACTGATGGTGGATGTGCACGGGGGGTAAGGTAACGTTGAAGCTCTGCTGCCACGGCCTTAACCTGCTGAACATACCTAGTATGTGCCTCGTGCTGCCGATCGAATTCGTCTAGGCCAGCTTCTTCAAGCAGTCTGTTGTTGAGATCACTAGCGGTTCTCAACAATTCCTGCGCGTACTCTGCAAGGGCTTGAACACTGTCTCCTGGGTCACCTCTTCTAATGGCTGTGGTGATTTGGCTGCACGTGTTCGTAATCTGACGCCTTGTAGTAGTTCGCAGGCGTGTCCACTGCGCCATGGCTGCACTGGTGGAATCTATCGCGACTGCTTGGGCTGCTTCCTCTAACACTGGGGCTGCTACCGGGATAGAGGGACTTACTGATTGCGATCTCGCTGTCGCTGCTATTCTTGCTGCTGTGTTGTTGGTTAGATCATCCATGGCTGCTGCTGTGTAGACCTTGTAGAAAACGGAACGATGTACCTTGGTGTACTTGGTTCGGTAGACTGGGTCACGTGGCACGATGCTGATGATCCGGTGACTAGCCTTATGTTAGTCGAGAACTCTCGGGTCTTCTAAGTTTCCGATAGAGTTGCAGGTACACAAGAACTTACAGGTGCACCAAAACTTCTCTATGGCTTACTGACTTCGTTCCTAGCTTGAAGAACCAATGGATTGAAGACAGTCGGTTGAATAGCTCCGGTTCGAAGGACCAAAATGTTCGGGAGCTCAATTCAATAGAGGAAAACTTCGTAGACTCGAGGGGGGTATCCCTTAAGGGTGTATTAAACCGATCTCGGGGATACAGAGTAGGGTTGTAAGGCCTACTTGAGAATCACACCTTATGTGTGGGGAGTGTAGCTAAAGAGATCACACCTTATGTGTGGAGAGACGCCAACAAAATCAGAGACCCGCATGCAATGCACGCGGGGTTAAATAGGGACAAAACAAAGGCTTTGGGTAAGGGTAAACGCGGGACAAACAAACAAATGAAGCGTACTACGCACAACCCAAAGTTGGCCTCTAGCGGCCCTTATACAAAATAAAACAATTTAATTCTTCGCCGGAACATATGTAAACAGCATCAAATATACTTGTATTCAATGTGAATACACTGTTATACCATGAGTTTTTACTTCTATATGTAAACTGCATGGAATATACTTGTATTCAATGTGAATACACTGTTATACCATGAGTTTTTACTTCTATATGTAAACTGCATGGAATATACTTGTATTCAATGTGAATACACTGTTATACCATGAGTTTTTACTTCTATATGTAAACAGCATCAAATATACTTGTATTCAATGTGAATACACTGTTATACCATGAGTTTTTACTTCTATATGTAAACTGCATGGAATATACTTGTATTCAATGTGAATACACTGTTATACCATGAGTTTTTACTTCTATATGTAAACAGCATCAAATATACTTGTATTCAATGTGAATACACTGTTATACCATGAGTTTTTACTTCTATATGTAAACAGCATCAAATATACTTGTATTCAATGTGAATACACTGTTATACCATGAGTTTTTACTTCTATATGTAAACAGCATGAAATATACTTGTATTCAATGTGAATACACTGTTATACCATGAGTTTTTACTTCTATATGTAAACAGCATCAAATATACTTGTATTCAATGTGAATACACTGTTATACCATGAGTTTTTACTTCTATATGTAAACTGCATGGAATATACTTGTATTCAATGTGAATACACTGTTATACCATGAGTTTTTACTTCTATATGTAAACTGCATGGAATATACTTGTATTCAATGTGAATACACTGTTATACCATGAGTTTTTACTTCTATATGTAAACTGCATCAAATATACTTGTATTCAATGTGAATACACTGTTATACCATGAGTTTTTACTTCTATATGTAAACTGCATGGAATATACTTGTATTCAATGTGAATACACTGTTATACCATGAGTTTTTACTTCTATATGTAAACAGCATCAAATATACTTGTATTCAATGTGAATACACTGTTATACCATGAGTTTTTACTTCTATATGTAAACAGCATCAAATATACTTGTATTCAATGTGAATACACTGTTATACCATGAGTTTTTACTTCTATATGTAAACTGCATGGAATATACTTGTATTCAATGTGAATACACTGTTATACCATGAGTTTTTACTTCTATATGTAAACTGCATGGAATATACTTGTATTCAATGTGAATACACTGTTATACCATGAGTTTTTACTTCTATATGTAAACTGCATGGAATATACTTGTATTCAATGTGAATACACTGTTATACCATGAGTTTTTACTTCTATATGTAAACAGCATCAAATATACTTGTATTCAATGTGAATACACTGTTATACCATGAGTTTTTACTTCTATATGTAAACAGCATGAAATATACTTGTATTCAATGTGAATACACTGTTATACCATGAGTTTTTACTTCTATATGTAAACAGCATCAAATATACTTGTATTCAATGTGAATACACTGTTATACCATGAGTTTTTACTTCTATATGTAAACTGCATGGAATATACTTGTATTCAATGTGAATACACTGTTATACCATGAGTTTTTACTTCTATATGTAAACAGCATCAAATATACTTGTATTCAATGTGAATACACTGTTATACCATGAGTTTTTACTTCTATATGTAAACTGCATGGAATATACTTGTATTCAATGTGAATACACTGTTATACCATGAGTTTTTACTTCTATATGTAAACTGCATGGAATATACTTGTATTCAATGTGAATACACTGTTATACCATGAGTTTTTACTTCTATATGTAAACTGCATCAAATATACTTGTATTCAATGTGAATACACTGTTATACCATGAGTTTTTACTTCTATATGTAAACTGCATGGAATATACTTGTATTCAATGTGAATACACTGTTATACCATGAGTTTTTACTTCTATATGTAAACAGCATCAAATATACTTGTATTCAATGTGAATACACTGTTATACCATGAGTTTTTACTTCTATATGTAAACTGCATGAAATATACTTGTATTCAATGTGAATACACTGTTATACCATGAGTTTTTACTTCTATATGTAAACAGCATCAAATATACTTGTATTCAATGTGAATACACTGTTATACCATGAGTTTTTACTTCTATATGTAAACTGCATGGAATATACTTGTATTCAATGTGAATACACTGTTATACCATGAGTTTTTACTTCTATATGTAAACTGCATGGAATATACTTGTATTCAATGTGAATACACTGTTATACCATGAGTTTTTACTTCTATATGTAAACTGCATGGAATATACTTGTATTCAATGTGAATACACTGTTATACCATGAGTTTTTACTTCTATATGTAAACTGCATGGAATATACTTGTATTCAATGTGAATACACTGTTATACCATGAGTTTTTACTTCTATATGTAAACTGCATGGAATATACTTGTATTCAATGTGAATACACTGTTATACCATGAGTTTTTACTTCTATATGTAAACATGCATCAAATATACTTGTATTCAATGTGAATACACTGTTATACCATGAGTTTTTACTTCTATATGTAAACAGCATCAAATATACTTGTATTCAATGTGAATACACTGTTATACCATGAGTTTTTACTTCTATATGTAAACAGCATCAAATATACTTGTATTCAATGTGAATACACTGTTATACCATGAGTTTTTACTTCTATATGTAAACAGCATCAAATATACTTGTATTCAATGTGAATACACTGTTATACCATGAGTTTTTACTTCTATATGTAAACTGCATGGAATATACTTGTATTCAATGTGAATACACTGTTATACCATGAGTTTTTACTTCTATATGTAAACAGCATCAAATATACTTGTATTCAATGTGAATACACTGTTATACCATGAGTTTTTACTTCTATATGTAAACTGCATGGAATATACTTGTATTCAATGTGAATACACTGTTATACCATGAGTTTTTACTTCTATATGTAAACTGCATGGAATATACTTGTATTCAATGTGAATACACTGTTATACCATGAGTTTTTACTTCTATATGTAAACTGCATGGAATATACTTGTATTCAATGTGAATACACTGTTATACCATGAGTTTTTACTTCTATATGTAAACTGCATGGAATATACTTGTATTCAATGTGAATACACTGTTATACCATGAGTTTTTACTTCTATATGTAAACTGCATGGAATATACTTGTATTCAATGTGAATACACTGTTATACCATGAGTTTTTACTTCTATATGTAAACAGCATCAAATATACTTGTATTCAATGTGAATACACTGTTATACCATGAGTTTTTACTTCTATATGTAAACAGCATCAAATATACTTGTATTCAATGTGAATACACTGTTATACCATGAGTTTTTACTTCTATATGTAAACAGCATCAAATATACTTGTATTCAATGTGAATACACTGTTATACCATGAGTTTTTACTTCTATATGTAAACTGCATCGAATATACTTGTATTCAATGTGAATACACTGTTATACCATGAGTTTTTACTTCTATATGTAAACTGCATAGAATATACTTGTATTCAATGTGAATACACTGTTATACCATGAGTTTTTACTTCTATATGTAAACTGCATCGAATATACTTGTATTCAATGTGAATACACTGTTATACCATGAGTTTTTACTTCTATATGTAAACTGCATGGAATATACTTGTATTCAATGTGAATACACTGTTATACCATGAGTTTTTACTTCTATATGTAAACAGCATCAAATATACTTGTATTCAATGTGAATACACTGTTATACCATGAGTTTTTACTTCTATATGTAAACTGCATGGAATATACTTGTATTCAATGTGAATACACTGTTATACCATGAGTTTTTACTTCTATATGTAAACTGCATCAAATATACTTGTATTCAATGTGAATACACTGTTATACCATGAGTTTTTACTTCTATATGTAAACAGCATCAAATATACTTGTATTCAATGTGAATACACTGTTATACCATGAGTTTTTACTTCTATATGTAAACAGCATCAAATATACTTGTATTCAATGTGAATACACTGTTATACCATGAGTTTTTACTTCTATATGTAAACTGCATGGAATATACTTGTATTCAATGTGAATACACTGTTATACCATGAGTTTTTACTTCTATATGTAAACTGCATGGAATATACTTGTATTCAATGTGAATACACTGTTATACCATGAGTTTTTACTTCTATATGTAAACAGCATGAAATATACTTGTATTCAATGTGAATACACTGTTATACCATGAGTTTTTACTTCTATATGTAAACTGCATCAAATATACTTGTATTCAATGTGAATACACTGTTATACCATGAGTTTTTACTTCTATATGTAAACTGCATCGAATATACTTGTATTCAATGTGAATACACTGTTATACCATGAGTTTTTACTTCTATATGTAAACTGCATAGAATATACTTGTATTCAATGTGAATACACTGTTATACCATGAGTTTTTACTTCTATATGTAAACTGCATGGAATATACTTGTATTCAATGTGAATACACTGTTATACCATGAGTTTTTACTTCTATATGTAAACAGCATCAAATATACTTGTATTCAATGTGAATACACTGTTATACCATGAGTTTTTACTTCTATATGTAAACTGCATGAAATATACTTGTATTCAATGTGAATACACTGTTATACCATGAGTTTTTACTTCTATATGTAAACTGCATGGAATATACTTGTATTCAATGTGAATACACTGTTATACCATGAGTTTTTACTTCTATATGTAAACAGCATCAAATATACTTGTATTCAATGTGAATACACTGTTATACCATGAGTTTTTACTTCTATATGTAAACAGCATCAAATATACTTGTATTCAATGTGAATACACTGTTATACCATGAGTTTTTACTTCTATATGTAAACTGCATGGAATATACTTGTATTCAATGTGAATACACTGTTATACCATGAGTTTTTACTTCTATATGTAAACTGCATAGAATATACTTGGTATTCAATGTGAATACACTGTTATACCATGAGTTTTTATTTCTATATGTAAACTGCATAGAATATACTTGTATTCAATGTGAAAAACTGTTATACCATGAATTTTTTCTTCTATATGTAAACTGCATAGAATATACTGGTATTCAATGTGAATACACTGTTATACCATGAGTTTTTACTTCTATATGTAAACTTCATGGAATATACTTGTATTCAATGTGAATACACTGTTATACCATGAATTTTTACTTCTATATGTAAACAGCATCAAATATACTTGTATTCAATGTGAATACACTGTTATACCATGAGTTTTTACTTCTATATGTAAACTGCATAGAATATACTTGTATTCAATGTGAAAAACTGTTATACCATGAATTTTTTCTTCTATATGTAAACTGCATAGAATATACTGGTATTCAATGTGAATACACTGTTATACCATGAGTTTTTACTTCTATATGTAAACTGCATCGAATATACTTGTATTTAATGTGAATACACTGTTATACCATGAGTTTTTACTTCTATATGTAAACTGCTTGGAATATACTTGTATTCAATGTGAATACACTGTTATACCATGAGTTTTTACTTCTATATGTAAACAGCATCAAATATACTTGTATTCAATGTGAATACACTGTTATACCATGACTTTTTACTTCTATATGTAAACTGCATGGAATATACTTGTATTCAATGTGAATACATTGTTATACCATGAGTTTTTACTTCTATATGTATACTGCATCAAATATACTTGTATTCAATGTGAATACACTGTTATACCATGAGTTTTTACTTCTATATGTAAACAGCATCAAATATACTTGTATTCAATGTGAATACACTGTTATACCATGAGTTTTAACTTTTCTATATAAACAGCATCAAATATACTTGTATTCAATGTGAATACACTGTTATTCCATGAGTTTTTACTTATATATGTATACTGCATCAAATATACTTGTATTCAATGTGAATACACTGTTATACCATGAGTTTTTACTTCTATATGTAAACTGCATCAACTATACTTGTATTCAATGTGAATACACTGTTATACCATGAGTTTTTACTTCTATATGTATACTGCATCAAATATACTTGTATTCAATGTGAATACACTGTTATACCATGAGTTTTTACTTCTATATGTAAACTGCTTGGAATATACTTGTATTCAATGTGAATACACTGTTATACCATGAGTTTTTACTTCTATATGTAAACAGCATCAAATATACTTGTATTCAATGTAAATACACTGTTATACCATGAGTTTTTACTTCTATATGTAAACTGCATGGAATATACTTGTATTCAATGTGAATACATTGTTATACCATGAGTTTTTACTTCTATATGTATACTGCATCAAATATACTTGTATTAAATGTGAATACACTGTTATACCATGAGTTTTTACTTCTATATGTAAACTGCATAGAATATACTTGTATTCAATGTGAAAAACTGTTATACCATGAATTTTTTCTTCTATATGTAAACTGCATAGAATATACTGGTATTCAATGTGAATACACTGTTATACCATGAGTTTTTACTTCTATATGTAAACTGAATCGAATATACTTGTATTTAATGTGAATACACTGTTATACCATGAGTTTTTACTTCTATATGTAAACTGCATGGAATATACTTGTATTCAATGTGAATACATTGTTATACCATGAGTTTTTACTTCTATATGTATACTGCATCAAATATACTTGTATTCAATGTGAATACACTGTTATACCATGAGTTTTTACTTCTATATGTAAACAGCATCAAATATACTTGTATTCAATGTGAATACACTGTTATACCATGAGTTTTTAAATTTCTATATAAACAGCATCAAATATACTTGTATTCAATGTGAATACACTGTTATTCCATGAGTTTTTACTTATATATGTATACAGCATCAAATATACTTGTATTCAATGTGAATACACTGTTATACCATGAGTTTTTACTTCTATATGTAAACTGCATCAACTATACTTGTATTCAATGTGAATACACTGTTATACCATGAGTTTTTACTTCTATATGTATACTGCATCAAATATACTTGTATTCAATGTGAATACACTGTTATACCATGAGTTTTTACTTCTATATGTAAACTGCTTGGAATATACTTGTATTCAATGTGAATACACTGTTATACCATGAGTTTTTACTTCTATATGTAAACAGCATCAAATATACTTGTATTCGATGTGAATACACTGTTATACCATGAGTTTTTACTTCTATATGTAAACTGCATGGAATATACTTGTATTCAATGTGAATACACTGTTATACCATGAGTTTTTACTTCTATATGTAAACTGCATGGAATATACTTGTATTCAATGTGAATACATTGTTATACCATGAGTTTTTACTTCTATATGTAAACAGCATCAAATATACTTGTATTCAATGTGAATACACTGTTATACCACGAGTTTTTACTTCTATATGTATACTGCAACAAATATACTTGTATTCAATGTGAATACGCTGTTATACCACGAGTTTTTACTTCTATATGTAAACAGCATCAAATATACTTGTATTCAATGTGAATACACTGTTATACCATGAGTTTTTACTTCTATATGTAAACTGCATGGAATATACTTGTATTCAATGTGAATACACAGTTATACCATGAGTTTTTACTTCTATATGTAAACTGCATGGAATATACTTGTATTCAATGTAAATACACTGATATACCATGAGTTTTTATTTCTCTATGTAAACAGTATCAAATATACCTGTATTCAATGTGAATACACTGTTATACCATGAGTTTTTACTTCTATATGTAACAGCATGGAATTTACTTGTATTCAATGTGAATACACTGTTATACCATGAGTTTTTACTTCTATATGTAAACTGCATGAAATATACTTGTATTCAATGTGAATACACTGTTATACCATGAGTTTTTACTTCTATATGTAAACTGCATGGAATATACTTGTATTCAATGTGAATACACTGTTATACCATGAGTTTTTACTTCTATATGTAAACAGCATCAAATATACTTGTATTAAATGTGAATACACTGTTATACCATGAGTTTTTACTTCTATATGTAAACAGCATCAAATATACTTGTATTCAATGTGAATATAATGTTATACCATAATTTTTTACTTCTATATGTAAACTGCTTGGAATATACTTGTATTCAATGTGAATACACTGTTATAGCATGAGTTTTTACTTCTATATGTAAACAGCAACAAATATACTTGTATTCAATGTGAATACACTGTTATACCATGAGTTTTAACTTCAATATGTAAACAGCATCAAATATACTTGTATTCAATGTGAATACACTGTTATACCATGAGTTTTAACTTTTATATGTAAACAGCATCAAATATACTTGTATTCAATGTGAATACACTGTTATACCATGTGTTTTTACTTCTATATGTAAACAGCATCAAATATACTTGTATTCAATGTGAATACACTGTTATACCATGAGTTTTTACTTCTATATGTAAACTGCATGGAATATACTTGTATTCAATGTGAATACACTGTTATACCATGAGTTTTTACTTCTATATGTAAACTGCATGAAATATACTTGTATTCAATGTGAATACACTGTTATACCATGAGTTTTTACTTCTATATGTAAACTGCATGGAATATACTTGTATTCAATGTGAATACACTATTTTACCATGAGTTTTTACTTCTATATGTAAACAGCATCAAGTATACTTGTATTCATTGTGAATACACTGTTATACCATGAGTTTTTACTTCTATATGTAAACAGCATCAAATATACTTGTATTCAATGTGAATACACTGTTATACCATGAGTTTTTACTTTTATATGTAAACTGCATGGAATATACTTGTATTCAATGTGAATACACTGTTATACCATGAGTTTTTACTTCTATATGTGAACTGCATGGAATATACTTGTATTCAATGTGAATACACTGTTATACCATGAGTTTTTACTTCTATATGTAAACAGCATCAAATATACTTGTATTCAATGTGAATATACTGTTATACCATAATTTTTTACTTCTATATGTAAACTGCTTGGAATATACTTGTATTTAATGTGAATACACTGTTATAGCATGAGTTTTTACTTCTATATGTAAACAGCAACAAATATTCTTGTATTCAATGTGAATACACTGTTATACCATGAGTTTTAACTTCTATATGTAAACAGCATCAAATATACTTGTATTCAATGTGAATACACTGTTATACCATGAGTTTTAACTTTTATATGTAAACAGCATCAAATATACTTGTATTCAATGTGAATACACTGTTATACCATGAGTTTTTTCTTCTATATGTAAACAGCATCAAATATACTTGTATTCAATGTGAATACACTGTTATACCATGAGTTTTTACTTCTATATGTAAACTGCATGGAATATACTTGTATTCAATGTGAATACACTGTTATGCCATGAGTTTTTACTTCTATATGTAAACTGCATGAAATATACTTGTATTCAATGTGAATACACTGTTATACCATGAGTTTTTTTTCGATATGTAAACTGCATGGAATATACTTGTATTCAATGTGAATACACTATTATACCATGAGTTTTTACTTCTATATGTAAACAGCATCAAATATACTGTTATACCATGAGTTTTTACTTCTATATGTAAACAGCATCAAATATACTTGTATTCAATGTGAATACACTGTTATACCATGAGTTTTTACTATTATATGTAAACTGCATGGAATATACTTGTATTCAATGTGAATACACTGTTATACCATGAGTTTTTACTTCTATATGTAAACTGCATGGAATATACTTGTATTCAATGTGAATACACTGTTATTCCATGAGTTTTTACTTCTATATGTAAACAGCATCAAATATACTTGTATTCAATGTGAATATACTGTTATACCATAATTTTTTACTTCTATATGTAAACTGCTTGGAATATACTTGTATTCAATGTGAATACACTGTTATAGCATGAGTTTTTACTTCTATATGTAAACAGCAACAAATATACTTGTATTCAATGTGAATACACTGTTATACCATGAGTTTTTACTTCTATATGTAAACTGCATAGAATATACTTGTATTCAATGTGAATACTCTGTTATACCATGAGTTTTTACTTCTATATGTAAACTGCATGGAATATACTTGTATTCAATGTGAATACACTGTTATACCATGAGTTTTTACTTTTTATATTTATACTGCATCAAATATACTTGTATTCAATGTGAATACACTGTTATACCATGAGTTTTTTTTTCTATATGTAAAAAGCATCAAATATACTTGTATTCAATGTGAATACACTGTTATACCATGAGTTTTAACTTCTATATGTAAACAGCATCAAATTTACTTGTATTCAATGTGAATACACTGTTATACCATGAGTTTTAACTTTTATATGTAAACAGCATCAAATATACTTGTATTCAATGTGAATACACTGTTATACCATGAGTTTTTACTTCTATATGTAAACAGCATCAAATATACTTGTATTCAATGTGAATACACTGTTATACCATGAGTTTTAACTTTTATATGTAAACAGCATCAAATATACTTGTATTCAATGTGAATACACTGTTATACCATGAGTTTTTACTTATATAGGGCTGTTCGACATCTTTTTTAAGATTTGTTGAAATCGTGAAACGCAGCAACTCATGTATTTTTTCGTCTGCTACGAGTGACTTGTGTAGTTCTGCGAAATATTTATTTTTTTTAAAAACAGTGATAGAATAGGGGGTTGTTTTGAAGTTCTGATGTGTTTTCTTTATATATTAGTTCGTTATAGTGTTAGTGTTTAACTATGTCACTGTCTAATTATGCCAGTGGACTTAGTATTGAGACCAAAACACGTTATTTGGAAAAGTTACAAATGTTTAACAGTGATTGTCCATATTGTATTCCTAATTCTCTGTGGAAACATGGTTTAGACTGTTGTCCAATTGTTCCAAAAATTGCTCCCTCAGATATCTTCATATATCTCGTTGAAACAAAAAGCTATCAAAATCATATTCCATCTATGATGTAATTCTTATTTCTTTTGCAGGTTCTCAGTGACTACGACTCGAGTGTCCTTTGTGTCTGTTACCCTCAGATTCTGCCTCCTGAAATTTACAACATTTTATGGGATCAAATTCTTCGTGCCTGTTACCATACACTACTTGACGGGTATTCAGCCTTATTTTACGCACCTTTATGTAAGACCGTATCCGATCTGAAATTCTTTAGATTTTCCGCTGTAAGAAAATGCACGAACGAAGGTCGTGCACTAATGCAGTTAGACTTCAGGCATTTTCAAGTCAAAGTGGAAAGCTTGACACGTCTAAGACCTCTTCCTGACCCACATATTGTCGAAACATACATAAAGGCATATTATTTACCTGAAAATTCTTTCGAAAAATGGATTCAAGAACAAACGGTAACTCAATCAAATTTAGTATTAATACCGTTGTCATTAATTTAAGAAATTCGCGTCGTCAGCAGCTAATAATTTTGTTTATGCCTTTGTTGAAGGAATATACTCCTAGGCAGATGATGAATCTTCTTCAATACGTAAGTCAAGGCAGTAAAAAGATTCGGCTGAACTGAACTTCCTTCATGGAAGATTTAGATTTGAATCGTCGATAAAGATCTTTGTTATGATTCAAGTGATGAAAATTTTGTAAATTGAGAAATATACATGACATTCCATTACTTGTTGTCTGGCTTTCAATTTTGAGTTTAGATAAATATTTACAAAATATTACTCGAGATCTAGAAAATTAGCTTAGTTTCACTTAATTATATTTTACTTGCCTCAATTTGAAAACAGTTGTATTGAAGGTTGATTGCTTTACGCAGAATGCATTTACTTCACTTTCACTGTCTTCCCAGCCTTCATGTATGATACGAATTATTGGTCAAATCGAAACATGCAACCACATGAATTGATCCGACATCTTACTAGCAAATGCTTAGACCAAGTTCCTTCATAACCTGGAATCTTCTTAATGCAAAATTAAAATTCCCTTCGTACACAGCCTACTAAAGTTCCATACAAATAATCTTAATACTGACAATTTTTTAATGTAAAAATAGCCCTGAAAGTATGCGTCAAGGAATGGTGTCAAGTTTAATGCAGTAACAATTGTACAAATATAATGGTCATCGTTTATTACTTTACAGCAAAAACGAAACAACGGGGAGACGAACTTATTCCTTGTCATCATCATCATCCTCTTCCTCATTGTTGATCTAATAAGTTTCATAATTAGTAATGAAGCCGACATTAAAAACAGTATTGTTACTTACATTGAAGTATCTGAGTTCAAAAGAGGTCTTAACCCCCTTTTCTATCACTGTTTTTTAAAAAATAAATATTTCGCAGAACTACACAAGTCACTCGTAGCAGACGAAAAAATACATGAGTTGCTGCGTTTCACGATTTCAACAAATCTTAAAAAAGATGTCGAACAGCCCTATATGTATACTGCATCAAATATACTTGTATTCAATGTGAATACACTGTTATACCATGAGTTTTTACTTCTATATGTAAACTGCATCAAATATACTTGTATTCAATGTGAATACACTGTTATACCATGAGTTTTTACTTCTATATGTAAACAGCATCAAATATACTTGTATTCAATGTGAATACACTGTTATACCATGAGTTTTAACTTTTCTATATAAACAGCATCATATATACTTGTATTCAATGTGAATACACTGTTATACCATGAGTTTTTACTTATATATGTATACTGCATCAAATATACTTGTATTCAATGTGAATATACTGTTATACCATGAGTTTTTACTTCTATATGTAAACTGCATCAACTATACTTGTATTCAATGTGAATACACTGTTATACCATGAGTTTTTACTTCTATATGTATACTGCATCAAATATACTTGTATTCAATGTGAATACGCTGTTATACCATGAGTTTTTACTTCTATATGTAAACAGCATCAAATATACTTGTATTCAATGTGAATACACTGTTATACCATGAGTTTTTACTTCTATATGTAAACTGCATGGAATATACTTGTATTCAATGTGAAAACACTGTTATACCATGAGTTTTTACTTCTATATGTAAACTGCATGGAATATACTTGTATTCAATGTGAATACACTGTTATACCATGAGTTTTTACTTCTATATGTATACTGCATGGAATATACTTGTATTCAATGTGAATACACTGTTATACCATGAGTTTTTACTTCTATATGTAAACTGCATGAAATATACTTGTATTCAATGTGAATACACTGTTATACCATGAGTTTTTACTTCTATATGTAAACTGCATGGAATATACTTGTATTCAATGTGAATACACTGTTATACCATGAGTTTTTACTTCTATATGTAAACAGCATCAAATATACTTGTATTCAATGTGAATACACTGTTATACCATGAGTTTTTACTTCTATATGTAAACTGCATACTAAATATACTTGTATTCAATGTGAAAACACTGTTATACCATGAGTTTTTTCTTCTATATAAATATACTTGATTCAATGTGAAACACTGAACATAGACCAAAAAAATATACTTGTATTCAATGTGAATACACTGTTATACCATGAGTTTTTACTTCTATATGTAAACTGCATCGAATATACTTGTATTCAATGTGAATACACTGTTATACCATGAGTTTTTACTTCTATATGTAAACTGCATGGAATATACTTGTATTCAATGTGAATACACTGTTATACCATGAGTTTTTACTTCTATATGTAAACAGCATCAAATATACTTGTATTCAATGTGAATACACTGTTATACCATGAGTTTTTACTTCTATATGTAAACAGCATCAAATATACTTGTATTCAATGTGAATACACTGTTATACCATGAGTTTTTACTTCTATATGTAAACTGCATCAAATATACTTGTATTCAATGTGAATACACTGTTATACCATGAGTTTTTACTTCTATATGTAAACTGCATCAAATATACTTGTATTCAATGTGAATACACTGTTATACCATGAGTTTTTACTTCTATATGTAAACAGCATCAAATATACTTGTATTCAATGTGAATACACTGTTATACCATGAGTTTTTACTTCTATATGTAAACAGCATCAAATATACTTGTATTCAATGTGAATACACTGTTATACCATGAGTTTTTACTTCTATATGTAAACAGCATCAAATATACTTGTATTCAATGTGAATACACTGTTATACCATGAGTTTTTACTTCTATATGTAAACTGCATAGAATATACTTGTATTCAATGTGAATACACTGTTATACCATGAGTTTTTACTTCTATATGTAAACAGCATCAAATATACTTGTATTCAATGTGAATACACTGTTATACCATGAGTTTTTACTTCTATATGTAAACTGCATACAATATACTTGTATTCAATGTGAATACACTGTTATACCATGAGTTTTTACTTCTATATGATAAGACTGCATGGAATATACTTGTATTCAATGTGAATACACTGTTATACCATGAGTTTTTACTTCTATATGTAAACTGCATGGAATATACTTGTATTCAATGTGAATACACTGTTATACCATGAGTTTTTACTTCTATATGTAAACTGCATGGAATATACTTGTATTCAATGTGAATACACTGTTATACCATGAGTTTTTACTTCTATATGTAAACAGCATCAAATATACTTGTATTCAATGTGAATACACTGTTATACCATGAGTTTTTACTTCTATATGTAAACAGCATCAAATATACTTGTATTCAATGTGAATACACTGTTATACCATGAGTTTTTACTTCTATATGTAAACTGCATCAAATATACTTGTATTCAATGTGAATACACTGTTATACCATGAGTTTTAACTTCTATATGTAAACTGCATGGAATATACTTGTATTCAATGTGAATACACTGTTATACCATGAGTTTTTACTTCTATATGTAAACAGCATCAAATATACTTGTATTCAATGTGAATACACTGTTATACCATGAGTTTTTACTTCTATATGTAAACAGCATCAAATATACTTGTATTCAATGTGAATACACTGTTATACCATGAGTTTTTACTTCTATATGTAAACTGCATGGAATATACTTGTATTCAATGTGAATACACTGTTATACCATGAGTTTTTACTTCTATATGTAAACAGCATCAAATATACTTGTATTCAATGTGAATACACTGTTATACCATGAGTTTTTACTTCTATATGTAAACAGCATCAAATATACTTGTATTCAATGTGAATACACTGTTATACCATGAGTTTTTACTTCTATATGTAAACTGCATCAAATATACTTGTATTCAATGTGAATACACTGTTATACCATGAGTTTTTACTTCTATATGTAAACTGCATGGAATATACTTGTATTCAATGTGAATACACTGTTATACCATGAGTTTTTACTTCTATATGTAAACAGCATCAAATATACTTGTATTCAATGTGAATACACTGTTATACCATGAGTTTTTACTTCTATATGTAAACAGCATCAAATATACTTGTATTCAATGTGAATACACTGTTATACCATGAGTTTTTACTTCTATATGTAAACTGCATGGAATATACTTGTATTCAATGTGAATACACTGTTATACCATGAGTTTTTACTTCTATATGTAAACAGCATCAAATATACTTGTATTCAATGTGAATACACTGTTATACCATGAGTTTTTACTTCTATATGTAAACAGCATCAAATATACTTGTATTCAATGTGAATACACTGTTATACCATGAGTTTTTACTTCTATATGTAAACTGCATGGAATATATCTTGTATTCAATGTGAATACACTGTTATACCATGAGTTTTTACTTCTATATGTAAACTGCATCAAATATACTTGTATTCAATGTGAATACACTGTTATACCATGAGTTTTTACTTCTATATGTAAACAGCATCAAATATACTTGTATTCAATGTGAATACACTGTTATACCATGAGTTTTTACTTCTATATGTAAACAGCATCAAATATACTTGTATTCAATGTGAATACACTGTTATACCATGAGTTTTTACTTCTATATGTAAACAGCATCAAATATACTTGTATTCAATGTGAATACACTGTTATACCATGAGTTTTTACTTCTATATGTAAACTGCATGGAATATACTTGTATTCAATGTGAATACACTGTTATACCATGAGTTTTTACTTCTATATGTAAACAGCATCAAATATACTTGTATTCAATGTGAATACACTGTTATACCATGAGTTTTTTACTTCTATATGTAAACTGCATCGAATATACTTGTATTCAATGTGAATACACTGTTATACCATGAGTTTTTACTTCTATATGTAAACTGCATGGAATATACTTGTATTCAATGTGAATACACTGTTATACCATGAGGTTTTACTTCTATATGTAAACTGCATGGAATATACTTGTATTCAATGTGAATACACTGTTATACCATGAGTTTTTACTTCTATATGTAAACTGCATGGAATATACTTGTATTCAATGTGAATACACTGTTATACCATGAGTTTTTACTTCTATATGTAAACAGCATCAAATATACTTGTATTCAATGTGAATACACTGTTATACCATGAGTTTTTACTTCTATATGTAAACAGCATCATGGAATATACTTGTATTCAATGTGAATACACTGTTATACCATGAGTTTTTACTTCTATATGTAAACAGCATCAAATATACTTGTATTCAATGTGAATACACTGTTATACCATGAGTTTTTACTTCTATATGTAAAACTGCATGGAATATACTTGTATTCAATGTGAATACACTGTTATACCATGAGTTTTTACTTCTATATGTAAACAGCATCAAATATACTTGTATTCAATGTGAATACACTGTTATACCATGAGTTTTTACTTCTATATGTAAACAGCATCAAATATACTTGTATTCAATGTGAATACACTGTTATACCATGAGTTTTTACTTCTATATGTAAACTGCATCAAATATACTTGTATTCAATGTGAATACACTGTTATACCATGAGTTTTTACTTCTATATGTAAACTGCATGGAATATACTTGTATTCAATGTGAATACACTGTTATACCATGAGTTTTTACTTCTATATGTAAACAGCATCAAATATACTTGTATTCAATGTGAATACACTGTTATACCATGAGTTTTTACTTCTATATGTAAACTGCATGGAATATACTTGTATTCAATGTGAATACACTGTTATACCATGAGTTTTTACTTCTATATGTAAACTGCATGGAATATACTTGTATTCAATGTGAATACACTGTTATACCATGAGTTTTTACTTCTATATGTAAAACTGCATGGAATATACTTGTATTCAATGTGAATACACTGTTATACCATGAGTTTTTACTTCTATATGTAAACTGCATGGAATATACTTGTATTCAATGTGAATACACTGTTATACCATGAGTTTTTACTTCTATATGTAAACAGCATCAAATATACTTGTATTCAATGTGAATACACTGTTATACCATGAGTTTTTACTTCTATATGTAAACAGCATCAAATATACTTGTATTCAATGTGAATACACTGTTATACCATGAGTTTTTACTTCTATATGTAAACTGCATGGAATATACTTGTATTCAATGTGAATACACTGTTATACCATGAGTTTTTACTTCTATATGTAAACTGCATCAAATATACTTGTATTCAATGTGAATACACTGTTATACCATGAGTTTTTACTTCTATATGTAAACAGCATCAAATATACTTGTATTCAATGTGAATACACTGTTATACCATGAGTTTTTACTTCTATATGTAAACTGCATGGAATATACTTGTATTCAATGTGAATACACTGTTATACCATGAGTTTTTACTTCTATATGTAAACAGCATCAAATATACTTGTATTCAATGTGAATACACTGTTATACCATGAGTTTTTACTTCTATATGTAAACTGCATCAAATATACTTGTATTCAATGTGAATACACTGTTATACCATGAGTTTTTACTTCTATATGTAAACTGCATGGAATATACTTGTATTCAATGTGAATACACTGTTATACCATGAGTTTTTACTTCTATATGTAAACAGCATCAAATATACTTGTATTCAATGTGAATACACTGTTATACCATGAGTTTTTACTTCTATATGTAAACAGCATCAAATATACTTGTATTCAATGTGAATACACTGTTATACCATGAGTTTTTACTTCTATATGTAAACAGCATCAAATATACTTGTATTCAATGTGAATACACTGTTATACCATGAGTTTTTACTTCTATATGTAAACTGCATCAAATATACTTGTATTCAATGTGAATACACTGTTATACCATGAGTTTTTACTTCTATATATAAACTGCATGGAATATACTTGTATTCAATGTGAATACACTGTTATACCATGAGTTTTTACTTCTATATGTAAACAGCATCAAATATACTTGTATTCAATGTGAATACACTGTTATACCATGAGTTTTTACTTCTATATGTAAACTGCATCAGATATATACTTGTATTCAATGTGAATACACTGTTATACCATGAGTTTTTACTTCTATATGTAAACTGCATGGAATATACTTGTATTCAATGTGAATACACTGTTATACCATGAGTTTTTACTTCTATATGTAAACTGCATGGAATATACTTGTATTCAATGTGAATACACTGTTATACCATGAGTTTTTACTTCTATATGTAAACAGCATCAAATATACTTGTATTCAATGTGAATACACTGTTATACCATGAGTTTTTACTTCTATATGTAAACAGCATCAAATATACTTGTATTCAATGTGAATACACTGTTATACCATGAGTTTTTACTTCTATATGTAAACAGCATCAAATATACTTGTATTCAATGTGAATACACTGTTATACCATGAGTTTTTACTTCTATATGTAAACTGCATCAAATATACTTGTATTCAATGTGAATACACTGTTATACCATGAGTTTTTACTTCTATATGTAAACTGCATGGAATATACTTGTATTCAATGTGAATACACTGTTATACCATGAGTTTTTACTTCTATATGTAAACTGCATGGAATATACTTGTATTCAATGTGAATACACTGTTATACCATGAGTTTTTACTTCTATATGTAAACTGCATGGAATATACTTGTATTCAATGTGAATACACTGTTATACCATGAGTTTTTACTTCTATATGTAAACAGCATCAAATATACTTGTATTCAATGTGAATACACTGTTATACCATGAGTTTTTACTTCTATATGTAAACAGCATCAAATATACTTGTATTCAATGTGAATACACTGTTATACCATGAGTTTTTACTTCTATATGTAAACTGCATGGAATATACTTGTATTCAATGTGAATACACTGTTATACCATGAGTTTTTACTTCTATATGTAAACTGCATCAAATATACTTGTATTCAATGTGAATACACTGTTATACCATGAGTTTTTACTTCTATATGTAAACAGCATCAAATATACTTGTATTCAATGTGAATACACTGTTATACCATGAGTTTTTACTTCTATATGTAAACTGCATGGAATATACTTGTATTCAATGTGAATACACTGTTATACCATGAGTTTTTACTTCTATATGTAAACAGCATCAAATATACTTGTATTCAATGTGAATACACTGTTATACCATGAGTTTTTACTTCTATATGTAAACTGCATCAAATATACTTGTATTCAATGTGAATACACTGTTATACCATGAGTTTTTACTTCTATATTGTAAACTGCATGGAATATACTTGTATTCAATGTGAATACACTGTTATACCATGAGTTTTTACTTCTATATGTAAACAGCATCAAATATACTTGTATTCAATGTGAATACACTGTTATACCATGAGTGTTTTACTTCTATATGTAAACAGCATCAAATATACTTGTATTCAATGTGAATACACTGTTATACCATGAGTTTTTACTTCTATATGTAAACAGCATCAAATATACTTGTATTCAATGTGAATACACTGTTATACCATGAGTTTTTATTCTTCTATATGTAAACTGCATGGAATATACTTGTATTCAATGTGAATACACTGTTATACCATGAGTTTTTACTTCTATATGTAAACAGCATCAGAATATACTTGTATTCAATGTGAATACACTGTTATACCATGAGTTTTTACTTCTATATGTAAACTGCATGGAATATACTTGTATTCAATGTGAATACACTGTTATACCATGAGTTTTTACTTCTATATATAAACAGCATCAAATATACTTGTATTCAATGTGAATACACTGTTATACCATGAGTTTTTACTTCTATATGTAAACTGCATGAAATATACTTGTATTCAATGTGAATACACTGTTATACCATGAGTTTTTACTTCTATATGTAAACTGCATCAAATATACTTGTATTCAATGTGAATACACTGTCTATACCATGAGTTTTTACTTCTATATGTAAACAGCATCAAATATACTTGTATTCAATGTGAATACACTGTTATACCATGAGTTTTTACTTCTATATGTAAACAGCATCAAATATACTTGTATTCAATGTGAATACACTGTTATACCATGAGTTTTTACTTCTATATGTAAACTGCATCGAATATACTTGTATTCAATGTGAATACACTGTTATACCATGAGTTTTTACTTCTATATGTAAACTGCATGGAATATACTTGTATTCAATGATGTGAATACACTGTTATACCATGAGTTTTTACTTCTATATGTAAACTGCATGGAATATACTTGTATTCAATGTGAATACACTGTTATACCATGAGTTTTTACTTCTATATGTAAACTGCATGGAATATACTTGTATTCAATGTGAATACACTGTTATACCATGAGTTTTTACTTCTATATGTAAACAGCATCAAATATACTTGTATTCAATGTGAATACACTGTTATACCATGAGTTTTTACTTCTATATGTAAACAGCATCATGGAATATACTTGTATTCAATGTGAATACACTGTTATACCATGAGTTTTTACTTCTATATGTAAACATCAGGAATATACTTGTATTCAATGTGAATACACTGTTATACCATGAGTTTTTACTTCTATATGTAAACTGCATGGAATATACTTGTATTCAATGTGAATACACTGTTATACCATGAGTTTTTACTTCTATATGTAAACTGCATCAAATATACTTGTATTCAATGTGAATACACTGTTATACCATGAGTTTTTACTTCTATATGTAAACAGCATCAAATATACTTGTATTCAATGTGAATACACTGTTATACCATGAGTTTTTACTTCTATATGTAAACTGCATCGAAATATACTTGTATTCAATGTGAATACACTGTTATACCATGAGTTTTTACTTCTATATGTAAACAGCATCAAATATACTTGTATTCAATGTGAATACACTGTTATACCATGAGTTTTTACTTCTATATGTAAACTGCATGGAATATACTTGTATTCAATGTGAATACACTGTTATACCATGAGTTTTTACTTCTATATGTAAACAGCATCAAATATACTTGTATTCAATGTGAATACACTGTTATACCATGAGTTTTTACTTCTATATGTAAACTGCATCGAATATACTTGTATTCAATGTGAATACACTGTTATACCATGAGTTTTTACTTCTATATGTAAACTGCATGGAATATACTTGTATTCAATGTGAATACACTGTTATACCATGAGTTTTTACTTCTATATATGTAAACTGCATGGAATATACTTGTATTCAATGTGAATACACTGTTATACCATGAGTTTTTACTTCTATATGTAAACTGCATGGAATATACTTGTATTCAATGTGAATACACTGTTATACCATGAGTTTTTACTTCTATATGTAAACAGCATCAAATATACTTGTATTCAATGTGAATACACTGTTATACCATGAGTTTTTACTTCTATATGTAAACAGCATCAAATATACTTGTATTCAATGTGAATACACTGTTATACCATGAGTTTTTACTTCTATATGTAAACTGCATGGAATATACTTGTATTCAATGTGAATACACTGTTATACCATGAGTTTTTACTTCTATATGTAAACTGCATCAAATATACTTGTATTCAATGTGAATACACTGTTATACCATGAGTTTTTACTTCTATATGTAAACAGCATCAAATATACTTGTATTCAATGTGAATACACTGTTATACCATGAGTTTTTACTTCTATATGTAAACTGCATGGAATATACTTGTATTCAATGTGAATACACTGTTATACCATGAGTTTTTACTTCTATATGTAAACAGCATCAAATATACTTGTATTCAATGTGAATACACTGTTATACCATGAGTTTTTACTTCTATATGTAAACTGCATCAAATATACTTGTATTCAATGTGAATACACTGTTATACCATGAGTTTTTACTTCTATATGTAAACTGCATGGAATATACTTGTATTCAATGTGAATACACTGTTATACCATGAGTTTTTACTTCTATATGTAAACAGCATCAAATATACTTGTATTCAATGTGAATACACTGTTATACCATGAGTTTTTACTTCTATATGTAAACAGCATCATGGAATATACTTGTATTCAATGTGAATACACTGTTATACCATGAGTTTTTACTTCTATATGTAAACAGCATCAAATATACTTGTATTCAATGTGAATACACTGTTATACCATGACATTTTTACTTCTATATGTAAACTGCATCAAATATACTTGTATTCAATGTGAATACACTGTTATACCATGAGTTTTTACTTCTATATATAAACTGCATGGAATATACTTGTATTCAATGTGAATACACTGTTATACCATGAGTTTTTACTTCTATATGTAAACAGCATGCAGGAATATACTTGTATTCAATGTGAATACACTGTTATACCATGAGTTTTTACTTCTATATGTAAACTGCATGGAATATACTTGTATTCAATGTGAATACACTGTTATACCATGAGTTTTTACTTCTATATGTAAACAGCATCAAATATACTTGTATTCAATGTGAATACACTGTTATACCATGAGTTTTTACTTCTATATGTAAACTGCATGGAATATACTTGTATTCAATGTGAATACACTGTTATACCATGTGAGTTTTTACTTCTATATGTAAACTGCATGGAATATACTTGTATTCAATGTGAATACACTGTTATACCATGAGTTTTTACTTCTATATGTAAACTGCATGGAATATACTTGTATTCAATGTGAATACACTGTTATACCATGAGTTTTTACTTCTATATGTAAACTGCATGGAATATACTTGTATTCAATGTGAATACACTGTTATACCATGAGTTTTTACTTCTATATGTAAACAGCATCAAATATACTTGTATTCAATGTGAATACACTGTTATACCATGAGTTTTTACTTCTATATGTAAACAGCATCAAATATACTTGTATTCAATGTGAATACACTGTTATACCATGAGTTTTTACTTCTATATGTAAACAGCATCAAATATACTTGTATTCAATGTGAATACACTGTTATACCATGAGTTTTTACTTCTATATGTAAACTGCATCAAATATACTTGTATTCAATGTGAATACACTGTTATACCATGAGTTTTTACTTCTATATGTAAACTGCATGGAATATACTTGTATTCAATGTGAATACACTGTTATACCATGAGTTTTTACTTCTATATGTAAACACAGCATCAAATATACTTGTATTCAATGTGAATACACTGTTATACCATGAGTTTTTACTTCTATATGTAAACTGCATCAAATATACTTGTATTCAATGTGAATACACTGTTATACCATGAGTTTTTACTTCTATATAGTAAACTGCATGGAATATACTTGTATTCAATGTGAATACACTGTTATACCATGAGTTTTTACTTCTATATGTAAACTGCATCAAATATACTTGTATTCAATGTGAATACACTGTTATACCATGAGTTTTTACTTCTATATGTAAACAGCATCAAATATACTTGTATTCAATGTGAATACACTGTTATACCATGAGTTTTTACTTCTATATGTAAACAGCATCAAATATACTTGTATTCAATGTGAATACACTGTTATACCATGAGTTTTTACTTCTATATGTAAACTGCATCGAATATACTTGTATTCAATGTGAATACACTGTTATACCATGAGTTTTTACTTCTATATGTAAACTGCATAGGAATATACTTGTATTCAATGTGAATACACTGTTATACCATGAGTTTTTACTTCTATATGTAAACAGCATGGAATATACTTGTATTCAATGTGAATACACTGTTATACCATGAGTTTTTACTTCTATATGTAAACTGCATCGAATATATACTTGTATTCAATGTGAATACACTGTTATACCATGAGTTTTTACTTCTATATGTAAACAGCATCAAATATACTTGTATTCAATGTGAATACACTGTTATACCATGAGTTTTTACTTCTATATGTAAACAGCATCAAATATACTTGTATTCAATGTGAATACACTGTTATACCATGAGTTTTTACTTCTATATGTAAACTGCATCGAATATACTTGTATTCAATGTGAATACACTGTTATACCATGAGTTTTTACTTCTATATGTAAACTGCATGAAATATACTTGTATTCAATGTGAATACACTGTTATACCATGAGTTTTTACTTCTATATGTAAACTGCATGGAATATACTTGTATTCAATGTGAATACACTGTTATACCATGAGTTTTTACTTCTATATGTAAACAGCATCAAATATACTTGTATTCAATGTGAATACACTGTTATACCATGAGTTTTTCTTCTTCTATATATGTAAACTGCATGGCAAATATACTTGTATTCAATGTGAATACACTGTTATACCATGAGTTTTTACTTCTTATATG
This sequence comes from Daphnia magna, assembly GCF_020631705.1. NCBI lineage: Eukaryota > Metazoa > Arthropoda > Branchiopoda > Diplostraca > Daphniidae > Daphnia > Daphnia magna. The sequence continues at coordinate 1,368 of NW_025533244.1, read as the reverse complement.
TAAACTGCATGGAATATACTTGTATTCAATGTGAATACACTGTTATACCATGAGTTTTTACTTCTATATGTAAACTGCATGGAATATACTTGTATTCAATGTGAATACACTGTTATACCATGAGTTTTTACTTCTATATGTAAACTGCATGGAATATACTTGTATTCAATGTGAATACACTGTTATACCATGAGTTTTTACTTCTATATGTAAACAGCATCAAATATACTTGTATTCAATGTGAATACACTGTTATACCATGAGTTTTTACTTCTATATGTAAACTGCATCAAATATACTTGTATTCAATGTGAATACACTGTTATACCATGAGTTTTTACTTCTATATGTAAACAGCATCAAATATACTTGTATTCAATGTGAATACACTGTTATACCATGAGTTTTTACTTCTATATGTAAACTGCATCAAATATACTTGTATTCAATGTGAATACACTGTTATACCATGAGTTTTTACTTCTATATGTAAACTGCATGGAATATACTTGTATTCAATGTGAATACACTGTTATACCATGAGTTTTTACTTCTATATGTAAACAGCATCAAATATACTTGTATTCAATGTGAATACACTGTTATACCATGAGTTTTTACTTCTATATGTAAACAGCATCAAATATACTTGTATTCAATGTGAATACACTGTTATACCATGAGTTTTTACTTCTATATGTAAACTGCATGGAATATACTTGTATTCAATGTATGAATACACTGTTATACCATGAGTTTTTACTTCTATATGTAAACTGCATGAAATATACTTGTATTCAATGTGAATACACTGTTATACCATGAGTTTTTACTTCTATATGTAAACTGCATGGAATATACTTGTATTCAATGTGAATACACTGTTATACCATGAGTTTTTACTTCTATATGTAAACAGCATCAAATATACTTGTATTCAATGTGAATACACTGTTATACCATGAGTTTTTACTTCTATATGTAAACTGCATCGAATATACTTGTATTCAATGTGAATACACTGTTATACCATGAGTTTTTACTTCTATATGTAAACTGCATGGAATATACTTGTATTCAATGTGAATACACTGTTATACCATGAGTTTTTACTTCTATATGTAAACTGCATGGAATATACTTGTATTCAATGTGAATACACTGTTATACCATGAGTTTTTACTTCTATATGTAAACTGCATGGAATATACTTGTATTCAATGTGAATACACTGTTATACCATGAGTTTTTACTTCTATATGTAAACAGCATCAAATATACTTGTATTCAATGTGAATACACTGTTATACCATGAGTTTTTACTTCTATATGTAAACAGCATCAAATATACTTGTATTCAATGTGAAT